>NW_028283647.1:560000-704529 GCF_059441095.1 Idiotropiscis lumnitzeri
TGGTGTCTTGAGACCCGTCTTTATCAGCTGATGTTCCATGAGGGTGTGACTTACCTGTCAAAAAAATTAAAAATCAGAGCAGTAAAAGAACAAGCACAACATGAACATTACAAATCAGCAATCACTGACCACTGCAAAAGGGAAAACCACATCATGGACCGGGAGAAGGGCAGGGTCATCCGCACCGAAGAGAACAAACAACAGCGCTGGATCAGAGAGGCCATTGAGATCTGCAAGCGAGGCATAAAAACCATGAACAGAGACAAGGGAGCCTTCATCCTCTCTACCACCTGGAGCAGCATCTTGGCAGAGTGAACGGACAGCGGGGGGCGTGACTTGCCTTCATTCTTGTGACAGGTAAGTCACGCCCTCATGGAACATCAGCTGATAAAGACGGGTCACAAGACACCATCATGTGACACTCTGAAGAAGGCGAAAGACTTTCGTATTGTGACATCCTCAAGGCCTAAACACTCATCCGAGCAAATATAAGGTAGATTTTGTTAACCTGCCCGGAGAAAAACATAAACGAAAATAATTTGTATTTGTTTTAACCAGTTGGTGGCGCTACCACTGCGATCAAAAATAAGTTGGCAGCCGTCTTCAGGGCCTGAATATCCTCAAATGTGAAAAATTTCAAGAAGATGGATCATCTGAATCATTTTGCAGGAACTTTTGTTGCCACGGAGATTAATCAGACTCTGCGGCACCGTAATAGCCACGCCCTTCGAAGGAAAGTCACAAAAATAGGGATAGAGTAAGATCAATGTCTTGAGTCTTTTCTAGCCAATTTTCAATCGGATTCGTTAAAAGGGCACCGTGCAGTACGTCAAAATGTAAAAAATGATATTGATTGGCGCAAGGTGTATAACTGAATATAAACATATAGATGTCTTCAGGTACCGACTCTTTATGTACATGTGAAGTTTTGGATTTTTAGCTGCATGTGCAGGAGAGTTATTAAGCATTTTGTCCATTGCGGCGAAGGAAATCTTAAGTGAAAACTTCGAAGCCCCGCCCCCGTTCATATAGTATTTCGGAAACAAAAAATTTTAGCCCCAGTGTTTGTCCCAGGTCTTAAGATGCTACAGACAGAATTTTAAGGCAATCAGATGAAGCCTTTAGGATCAGGGTGCAAAAGAATGACCCCTGTAAACATGCAAAAAAGGGCAAAAGTCGGACTTTCAAAAATCCATAACTCACTTCCTGTTCATATTAGACGTTAAAATATCAAATTTTTCGCCATGCCCGATGAGACTGCCAAGTTTGGTGAATTTTTGTGCATGTTTCGGGGGTCAAAAATGCGATCGAACAATCGGAAAAATAATAATAAGAATAATTTCTACAAAAACAATAGGGACTTCGCAGCGGTCGCTGCTCAGGCCCTAATAATAATAATAATAATAATAATAAAAGTAATAATATTTTCTACAAAAACAATAGGGACCTCGCAGCCGTCGCAGCTCGGGCCCTAATAACAATAGGGACCTCGCAGCGGTCACTGCTCGGGCCCTAATAATAATAATAATAATAATTTCCACAAAAACAATGGGGACCTCGTAGCGGTCGCTGCTCGGGCCCTAATAATAATTTCTACATAAACAATAGGGACCTCGCCGCGGTCGCTGCTCGGGCCCCAATAATAATTTCTACACAAAGTCCATTGTGGTGACCCGCCCCCTTTTAAGTAAATTCAAAATGGCCGACTTCCTGTAAAACCTATCTCATTGCTCCAAGAGACTTTTTTGTAGGTCTTGGTCTTATACATACAGTGAACCCTCGCTACTTCGCGGTTCACCTTTCGCGGGTTCAGTGCTTCGCGGGTCTAAAAAATATTCGGGGGCATTGTAGTTTCGCCGAGCGGCACGACGGGGCGCTGGAGCGGTTAGACGGCCGGCGTGCGCCGAAGAAGAGCGTGGGCGAAGAGGAGAGTGGACGAAGAAGAGCACGTTCCCCCGGACACGATCGGTGGCGACGTTTCGCGCGGTTCGGACCGTACCAGAGCTCCGGCCGGCGTGCGTGGCAGTTAAGCCGTAGAGGAGCACCTTCCCCGGGCACGGGCGGTGCCAAGCGGCCCCTAAGTTTAACCGAATGGAAGCTCCGGAGGAGGAGGGCATGCTCGCGACACAGTAAGCCGAAGAGGAGCACCTTCCCCGGGCACGGGCGGTGCCAAGCGGCCCCTAAGTTTAACCGAATGGAAGCTCCGGGGGAGGAGGGTGGGCGTGTGTCACAGTTAAGCCGAATCGGAGCACCTCTTCCGCGCACGAGCGGAGCGCGAAGCTGTCAGTTATGAATGAATAAATGAATAAATAAATAAATAAATAAAGAATGGCACCTTTCATTTCACAGGGCACACCGGACGGCGTACCAGCAGGTAAAAGTCAGAGTAATTAAATAAATTAAAAAAGAATGGCTGGGGAATAAAAAAATAATACGTTTGAATAATAATTTGGTTTTTTTGTTATAACATGAATTTCACTCTCTCTCTCTCTCCCCGTATATATATATATATATATATATATATATTTATATATTTATTATATATATTGTATTTTTTTTTAAGCATTTTTGAAGGTGCGCCGCTACTTCGCGGATTTTCAGTTTTCGCGGGTGGTCTCGGTCCCCATTAACCGCGATAACCGTGGGTTCACTGTACTCCATAAAATTTACAAAAAGCGAGGTGAAACACTCAACCAGGGCTGCTTTTTTGAACATTTCTCGAGGGCCATGGCGAGCCATTTAAAAAAAGCTGCACAACTAACGTATAAAATATTGATAAATTTGCTCTGCCTGATGTGTGTGTAAAGTTTCACGAGTTGTCGTTCATATTTAGAACCTCATAATCAGCGTTGTTTTATTGCCGAACAGTGCAATGCCACTCCCACAACTTTTCACGAAAAAGGATGAATTTCGTATTGTGACATCCTCATGGGCGAAACAGTCATCCGAGCATATATGAGGGCGACCTTGTTGAGTTGCACGGAGAAAAACATCCAAGAAAATAACTTGTATTAGCTTTTACCAGTTGGTGGCGCTACTACTACGATGAAAAATAAGTTGGTAGATGTCTTCAGGGCTGAAGTATCCTCAAATGTGTACAACTTCGAGAAGATAGGATCATCTGAGTCATGTTGCCGGAGCTTTTGTTGCCACAAAGTACAATCGGACTTTTCAGCACCGTAATAGCCACGCCTTTTGCCAAAACGTCACAAAATTCGGCAGAGAGTAAGATCATTGTCTTGAGTCTTTTCTGACTAATTTTCAGTCGGATTCGTCAAAAGGGCACGTTGCAGTACGTGAAAATTAAAATAAAAACACATTTTTTATTCCACTTGGCGGCGCTCTGTGTATAACAAAATAATAACATTAAGATGTCTTCAGGTCGGGACGTTTTATTTACAGGTGAAGGTTTGGATTTTTAGGAGCATGTGCAGGGGAGTTATTAAGCATTCATTTATTTGTATTAGGTACATTTTGTCTTCTTATTATTGATATTTGACTGATTCATTAAAAGCAGACAATTATGTTTTAGGTTAATTTTTTACCTGACATGTTTCGGCGAGTCTTTCGCCTTCTTCAGAGTGTCGCATGATGGTGTCTTGAGACCCGTCTTTATCAGCTGATGTTCCATGAGGGTGTGACTTACCTGTCAAAAAAATGAAAAATCAGAGCAGTAAAAGAACAAGCACAACATGAACATTACAAATCAGCAATCACTGACCACTGCAAAAGGGAAAACCACATCATGGACCGGGAGAAGGGCAGGGTCATCCGCACCGAAGAGAACAAACAACAGCGCTGGATCAGAAGGCCATTGAGATCTGCAAGCGAGGCATAAAAACCATGAACAGAGACAAGGGAGCCTTCATCCTCTCTACCACCTGGAGCAACATCTTGGCGGAGTGAACGGACAGCGGGGGGCGTGACTTGCCTTCATTCTTGTGAATGGTAAGTCACGCCCTCATGGAACATCAGCTGATAAAGACGGGCCACAAGACACCATCATGTGACACTCTGAAGAAGGCGAAAGACTTTCGTATTGTGACATCCTCAAGGCTTAAACACTCATCCGAGCAAATATAAGGTAGATTTTGTAAACCTGCCCGGAGAAAAACATCAACGAAAATAATTTGTATTTGTTTTAACCAGTTGGTGGCGCTACCACTGCGATCAAAAATAAGTTGGCAGCCGTCTTCAGGGCCTGAATATCCTCAAATGTGAAAAATTTCAAGAAGATGGATCATCTGAATCATTTTGCAGGAACTTTTGTTGCCACGGAGAATAATCAGACTCTGCGGCACCGTAATAGCCACGCCCTTCGAAGGAAAGTCACAAAAATAGGGATAGAGTAAGATCAATGTCTTGAGTCTTTTCTAGCCAATTTTCAATCGGATTCGTTAAAAGGGCACCGTGCAGTACGTCAAAATGTAAAAAATGATATTGATTGGCGCAAGGTGTATAACTGAATATAAACATATAGATGTTTTCAGGTACCGACTCTTTATGTACATGTGAAGTTTTGGATTTTTAGCAGCATGTGCAAGAGAGTTATTAAGCATTTTGTCCATTGCGGCGAAGGAAATCTTAAGTGAAAACTTCGAAGCCCCGCCCCCGTCATATAGTATTTCGGAAACAAAAAATTTTAGCCCCAGTGTTTGTCCCAGGTCTTAAGATGCTACAGACAGAATTTTAAGGCAATCAGATGAAGCCTTTAGGATCAGGGTGCAAAAGAATGACCCCTGTAAACATGCAAAAAAGGGCAAAAGTCGGACTTTCAAAAATTCATAACTCACTTCCTATTCATATTAGACATTAAAATATCAAATTTTTCGCCATGCCCGATGAGACTGCCAAGTTTGGTGAATTTTTGTGCATGTTTCGGGGGTCAAAAATGCAATCGAACAATCGGAAAAATAATAATAATAATAATTTCTACAAAAACAATAGGGACTTCGCAGCGGTCGCTGCTCAGGCCCTAATAATAATAATAATAATAAGAGAAGATAAGATAAGATGTCCTTTATTAGTCCCACAATGGGGAAATTTGAAAGTAATAATATTTTCTACAAAAACAATAGGGACTTCGCAGCCGTCGCAGCTCGGGCCCTAATAACAATTTCTAGAAAAACAATAGGGACCTCGCAGCGGTCACTGCTCGGGCCCTAATAATAATAATAATAATAATTTCCACAAAAACAATGGGGACCTCGTAGCGGTCGCTGCTCGGGCCCTAATAATAATTTCTACATAAACAATAGGGACCTCGCCGCGGTCGCTGCTCGGGCCCCAATAATAATTTCTACACAAAGTCCATTGTGGTGACCCGCCCCCTTTTAATAAATTCAAAATGGCCGACTTCCTGTAAAACCTAGCTCATTGCTCCAAGAGACTTTTTTGTAGGTCTTGGTCTTATACATACAGTGAACCCTCGCTACTTCGCGGTTCACCTTTCGCGGGTTCAGTGCTTCGCGGGTATAAAAAATATTCGGGGGCATTGTAGTTTCGCCGAGCGGCACGACGGGGCGCTGGAGCGGTTAGACGGCCGGCGTGCGCCGAAGAAGAGCGTGGGCGAAGAGGAGAGTGGACGAAGAAGAGCACGTTCCCCCGGACACGATCGGTGGCGACGTTTCGCGCGGTTCGGACCGTACCAGAGCTCCGGCCGGCGTGCGTGGCAGTTAAGCCGTAGAGGAGCACCTTCCCCGGGCACGGGCGGTGCCAAGCGGCCCCTAAGTTTAACCGAATGGAAGCTCCGGAGGAGGAGGGCATGCTCGCGTCACAGTAAGCCGAAGAGGAGCACCTTCCCCGGGCACGGGCGGTTCCAAGCGGCCCCTAAGTTTAACCGAATGGAAGCTCCGGAGGAGGAGGGCATGCTCGCGACACAGTAAGCCGAAGAGGAGCACCTTCCCCGGGCACGGGCGGTTCCAAGCGGCCCCTAAGTTTAACCGAATGGAAGCTCCGGAGGAGGAGGGCATGCTCGCGTAACAGTAAGCCGAAGAGGAGCACCTTCCCCGGGCACGGGCGGTGCCAAGCGGCCCCTAAGTTTAACCGAATGGAAGCTCCGGGGGAGGAGGGCGGGTGTGTGTCACAGTTAAGCCGAATTGGAGCACCTCTTCCGCCCGGGCACGAGCGGAGCGCGAAGCTGTCAGTTATGAATGTATAAAAGAATAAATAAATAAATAAATAAAGAATGCCATATAACATGTATTTCACTCTCTCTCTCCCCGTATATATATATATATATATATATATATTTATTATATATATTGTATATTTTTTTAAGCATTTTTGAAGGTGCGCCGCTACTTCGCGGATTTTCAGTTTTCGCGGGTGGTCTCTGTCCCCATTAACCGCGATAACCGAGGATTCACTGTACTCCATAAAATTTACAAAAAGCGAGGTGAAACACTCAACCAGGGCTGCTTTTTTTAACATTTCTCGAGGGCCATGGCGAGCCATTTCAAAAAGGCTGCACAACTAGCGTATAAAATATTGATAAATTTGCTCGGCCTGATGTGTGTGTAAAGTTTCACGAGTTGTCGTTCATATTTAGAACCTCATAATCAGCGTTGTTTTATTGCCGAACAGTGCAATGCCACTCCCACAACTTTTCACGAAAAAGGATGAATTTCTTATTGTGACATCCTCATGGCCGAAACAGTCATCCGAGCATATATGAGGGCGACCTTGTTGAGTTGCACGGAGAAAAACATCCAAAAAAATAACTTGTATTAGCTTTTACCAGTTGGTGGCGCTACTACTACGATGAAAAATAAGTTGGTGGATGTCTTCAGGGCTGAAGTATCCTCAAATGTGTACAACTTCGAGAAGATAGTATCATCTGAGTAATGTTGCCGGAGCTTTTGTTGCCACAGAGTACAATCGGACTTTTCAGCACCGTAATAGCCACGCCTTTTGCCAAAACGTCACAAAATTCGGCAGAGAGTAAGTGAGTCTTTTCTGACTAATTTTCAGTCGGATTCGTCAAAAGGGCACCGTGCAGTACGTGAAAATTAAAATAAAAACAAATTTTTGATTCCACTTGGCGGCGCTGTGTGTATAACAAAATAATAACATTAAGATGTCTTCAGGTCGGGACGTTTTATTTACAGGTGAAGGTTTGGATTTTTAGGAGCATGTCCAGGGGAGTTATTAAGCATTCATTTATTTGTATTAGGTTCATTTTGTCTTCTTATTATTGATATTTGACTGATTCATTAAAAGCAGACAATTATGTTTTAGGTAAATTTTTTACCTGACATGTTTCGGCGAGCCTTTCGCCTTCTTCAGAGTGTCGCATGATGGTGTCTTGAGACCCGTCTTTATCAGCTGATGTTCCATGAGGGTGTGACTTACCTGTCAAAAAAATTAAAAAAATCAGAGCAGTAAAAGAACAAGCACAACATGGATATTACAAATCAGCAATCACTGACCACTGCAAAAGGGAAAACCACATCATGGACTGGGAGAAGGGCAGGGTCATCCGCACCGGAGAGAACAAACTACAGCGCTGGATCAAAGAAGCAATTGAGATCTGCAAGCGAGGCATAAAAACCATGAACAGAGACAAGGGAGCCTTCATCCTCTCTACCACCTGGAGCAGCATCTTGGCGGAGTGAACGGACAGCGGGGGGCGTGACTTGCCTTCATTCTTGTGACAGGTAAGGCACGCCTTCATGGAACATCAGCTGATAAAGACTGGTCACAAGACACCATCACAGGGTTCGAAGTTAACTTTAAAAACTGCTTCCCCATAGGGCAAGTGCCACTAAAATTTGCCTTGCCCGAGTGGCCAAATTACTTGCCCAACTTGGGCAAGTGACAATTTTTTTTCTCTTGCCCTGAGTGACTTTTTGTATGACAAAGTGTCTAATTACAAATTGCATGAATTTTTTTGTTCGGACAGTTCCCGCCTAGAAAGAATTAAAAATACGTTACAATCATAAGTGTTGCTTATATAAAAATGTATCATGTATTAACACATTAATTAGGTGTCTGCTGACCCAGGATTATGTTATTGTTATGTTATGTTATATATCAAAGAGAATGTGGAATGACACTGAACGATGGAAGGTGGAAGGATGTGGAAAGATCGTGAATGACATTGAATGATTTGGAATGACACTGAAAGATTTTGAATAATACTGAATGACACTGAATGAAGTAAAACTCTCTGGGAACGGGCCAATTCAAGATAGCTGCCGCACTGTGGGGGAGGCTTTGGTACCAAATTTGGAAAGAGACCCAAACGGTTGGGTCCATTTTATATCAGTGTGGGGGTGAAACGTTGGTCTTGGCGGAGCTGTCTGAATATTGGAGAAGTGAGAAGACAAAGTAAAACAGAACAATTAAAATCACTCTTCAAATACATATTGTTTGGTAAGCAGAGCATGATTTACAGCTCACCATTTTATTGCATGCACCAAGCATGTTATACATTTTTCTGTCCACGGGATGGCGTAGTCAAGAAAAATGAAGCATCTCGAAGCCCATTCGTGTGTGAAGTATTTCCCTGCAGGGCTTGGCTGCTTTATGGGGCTTCATTTTGCCATCACTAGTTTTAGATAGTTTTAATTTTTGAAAGAGCATTTTCATTTTACAGTGAACCCTCGCTACTTCGCGGTTCACCTTTCGCGGGTTCAGTGCTTCGCGGGTCTAAAAAATATTCGGGGGCATTGTAGTTTCGCCGAGCGGCACGACGGGGCGCTGGAGCTGTTAGACGGCCGGCATGCGCCGAAGAAGAGCGTGGGCGAAGAGGAGAGTGGACGAAGAAGAGCACGTTCCCCCGGGCACGATTTGGGGCGACGTTTCGCGCGGTTCGGACCGTACCAGAGCTCCGGCCAGCGTGCGTGGCAGTTAAGCCGAAGAGGAACAACTTCCGCCCGGGCACTAGCGGGGCGACATTTCGCTCTGTTCGGGAGCGTACGAGAGCTCCGGAGGAGGCCGGCCGGCGTGCGTGGCAGTTAAGCCGAAGAGGAGCACCTTCCCCGGGCACGGGCGGTGTCAAGCGGCCCCTAAGTTTAACCGAATGGAAGCTCCGGAGGAGGAGGGCATGCTCGCGTCACAGTTAAGCCGAAGAGAAGCACCTTCCCCGGGCACGGGCGGTGCCAAGCGGCCCTTAAGTTTAACCGAATGGAAGCTCCGGGGGAGGAGGGCGGGCATGTGTCACAGTTAAGCCGAATAGGAGCACCTTCCCCGGGCACGGGCGGGGCGAAATGAAACCGAGTTCAATCGAACGGAGACACGCTTCGGGGGAGCAGGTCCGGCGTGCATGACAATTAAGCCGAAGAGGAGCACCTCTTCCGCCCGAGCACGAGCGGAGCGCGAGGCTGTCAGTTATGAATGAATAAATGAATAAAAAAAATAAATGAAGAATGCCACCTTTCATTTCACAGGGCACACCGGACGCCGTACCAGCAGGTAAAGGTCGAAGCAATTAAAAAAATACAAAAAGAAGTAATTGAATAAATACAAAAATAATGGCTGGGGAATAAAAAAATAATAAGTTTTAATAATAATAATTTTTTTTTTTGTTATAGCATGAATTTCACTCTCTCTCTCTCTACCCGTGTATATATATATATATATATATATATATATATATATTTATTAATTTTTTTTTTTTAAACATTTTTGAAGGTGCACCACTACTTCGCACTTTTTTTTTAAAGCATTTTTGAAGGTGCGCCGCTACTTCGCGGATTTTCAGTTTTCGCGGGTGGTCTCGGTCCCCATTAACCGCGATAACCGAGGGTTCACTGTATTTTTTTCATTATCGAATTTTATTTTTTTCTATTCAAGTTTTGAGTTCATTTTCGTTTACTAAAATAACCTTGGGCTGCAACTACTATCACAGCAACGGCTCATTATATTTTGGCTGCTAAATATGCCAATTTGTCAGAGAGAAGACCGTGACAAAGAATGGCCCAATCGCAATAAACACTCTACACCATACGTTCCTCGTTGACGTGTACATGGGGTGTTGCAGAGCACAGGTTCCAAGCGTACCGATATTGCAAAATTGGGACAATGCGTGTGACGACACCAACTTCCGCCTCCTATGTCATCGAGCTTGGCGGCACGTTATCATTATGTATTTATTTGTAACAATTTTGACGTTGAGAGTGATATTAAAACTTAAGTAATGTGGTAGTTAGGAAAAAACCCTGGCTTGGGACCCACCGGAACAAGCTATAGCTTCATTTGTACTATTTGAGGCGCTCTCACAATCTGCGGCGCATGCACACAAGGTCGCTAAGTACGCTAGCTGCACTGGGACAAAACACGTAGGTGACTTTAAAAGAGTGACCGAAATTGCACACATGCAACTGTTTATCATAATGTCATAATTCGATATGTAGATTTGAAGAGAATTTTTTTCAGCATGGGCACAAGAATTCCACCGAACATCGCCAGTTCAATGGGATTTTGGTTAAGTCCGCAAATAATTGTGGACAATATACTTTGGCTGCGCGCTCGAATAATTTTACTCGTATATACTTCAATGAGGGTGTAGTGTGGGTATCGGGATCTTTAACACGCCCTAACACGAAGCTGACTCTCCAACCGCCACAGCCTTTTAATGACGATATTATAAAATAAACAAAAACACTGTTCAACAACATAAAATAAAATAAAAAATCACATCATACTTACATTTATAAACTTTAATCCTCAAGAACATTATTCTCAGGTTGACCGAAAGACGAGGACACGGGAGCGCCTCGGGCATGTTCTTCTTCCTTGTGTAGGCGAATGACATTTTAAGGTGCTTGTCCGCCACCTGCTGTGCTGAACTATGTATTAAATAAGAAAAGCAAATTGTTGAATGTTTTTTCCCCAATGAAGACTGAATTGTAAAATACCCGGAAATGGCTTTTCTGTTTTATTGTGCATTTAAAAAAAATTCAGATTGTCCTTTTTTGTTGAGATAATTGTTGAATATTGAAATTGCACATGTAACTGGTAATTTAGTTTTAGATATTATTTGAACCAGTGGAGGGCCATGCATTTCACACCTGGGCCTTCAATGAAGTCCTACTTCGTCCTACTTGAATAAATCCCCCTCATAATACCATAATTTATGACACCACGGGTGGACAAACAATATACAGAAAAGCACTTAGACAGCACTGACCGAGTGTTGGACGATATAGCTTCTCTTGAAAGGTCCGTGTTGAAAATGGCCTCGCAAGTGAATCTTCAATTTCTAAAGATAAAGATGTCTTTTAATTGTCCCATAACGGGGACATTTGCAGTGTTACAGCAGCAAAGATATACATCACACAGTGGCACCGACGTAATGTAGCCGTTAATGTATAACATTGGCAGCAGGCATTCATAAAAAGCATGCAAATATACACAGTATATACGTATATACTCAGATCCCCATGTATATACACACTTACAGCCCACAACATATACAAGTGTAAGGAAACACTCCTAATGCCTGTCTATGGTTCAGAGGGGAAATAAATAAAAACGCTGCAATGATAAAAAAAAATACTGAATGATTGAAAATACTGCAATGATAAAAATACTGCAAGAATAAAAGTACTGTACCCAGCCAACATGTCCAACTGGGCCCCAAATGGGGTAAATGCGGGATTCCTGGGTACCAAGTGGGAATGGGCTAGAAGTGGGCAATGGTACAGGGTTCCATGTGGGCGCCATCTGGGATTGGTGGGCATGGGCTTAAACTGGGCAAATGTTGTGGGTGCAATACGGGTTGTGTATGGGCTAAGTGGGCATGGGTTAGAACTGGTAAAGATAAAGATAAAGATGTCCTTTATTAGTCCCACAATGGGGAAATTTGAGGTGTTACAGCAGCAAAGATATAGCTCACACAGAGTCGGCGGCGTAATGTAGCCGTTAATGTATAACATTAGCAGCAGACATTCATAAAAAGCATGCAAATATACACAGTATAAACGTATCTAAGTGTAAGGAAACACTCCTAATGTCTGTCCATTATACAGAGGGGAAAATGCTGTAATGATAAAAACTACTGAATCTACTACTGAAACCATTTATAGGTCCTATTTGGGTTATGTGTGGGCTAAGTGGGCATGGGTTAGAACTGGTCAACCATGTGAGGGTCTCATATGGGCTGTATATGGGCCAAGTGGGCATGGGTTAGAGCTGGTCAACCATGTCTGGGTCCTATTTGGGTTATGTGTGGGCTAAGTGGGCATGGGTTAGAAGTGGTCACCATTTATCGGTCCTGTTTGGGTTATGTGTGGGATAAGTGGGCATAGGTTAGAGCTGGTCAACCATGTCTGGGTCCTGTATGGGTTATAGATGAGCTAAGCGGGCATGGGTTTGAAAATTTGTTCTGGAGCCTTTTTGATATTTAATGCATGCTATGCTAATAGTAACCACCCGAAGACTATTCTCAGTAGAACTATTCAATGGATGCCAAAACGATAGAGACATGGCCATGGAGCCTATGCTGCGAGATTGTGAAAGGACTAAAATAAGTGTAGGATTTTTGAGGACCAGAAGTCAGCTTTTATTAGGTTTGACATTGATTTAACTTATGGAACAATGCAAATTATGGTCGGGTTGTTGTTGGACTTTTTCCGCTTTTGACTAAGGGACGGGTGTTTTTATTTTCTGGGACTCTTTAGAACAAGCGGCACGGTGGCGGACTGGTTAGCAAGTCCGCATCACAGTACAGAAGTGCAAGGTTCTCCCTGTGCCTGCTAGGGTTTTCGCCGGTTTCCTCCCACTTTCCAAAAACATTCATGATAGGTTGATTGGTCACTGGTCCAAGGTCTGAGTGTGAGAGCGGATGGTTGCTTGTCTCTGTGTGCCCTGCGATTGACTGGCAACCAGTTCAGGGTGTACCCTGTCGACTGCCCGAAGACAGCTGGGATAGGCTCCAGCACTCCCGGGGACCCTTGTGAGGACAAGAAGCAGTACAGAGGATTGATTGATTTATTAAAATTAAAATTAAATTCATGTATTTATCTATGCTAAATTTAACAAGGCTGGACGTTATATTTTGTGAATTTACATGTACCCCCAACTGTGACTTAATAACCCTTAAGGGACAAGATAACATTTTATAATATTCCAGACAGCTAAGATTGTCATCTATGAACTATTTGACAAGGCAGGTCCAGCATTGTCAGCCACATCCAACAGTCAACACAGTTACTTTTTTTTTAATAAACAAAATCAACATTATTAATTAATGTTATTTTATTAATTCTGTATGCTGTGAAAGATCTTTATTCAAAGTATATTTGAAGTTATTTCTACCTTATTGCTTGATTTTTGTAGATTCAAGTTGGAGTTGTCAAAATTACAGATTCTTTTGAAGGCAGCATATTCAAACTGTGAGAAAAGGAGCGAATGCAAGCTACGCGGTCTTTGAGGTGCGGCAGAAGAGCTGAAAGCACGGTGAGTCCCGAACGATAATTGAATTAATTAATTAATCTTGGGTAAATGTCTGGCTCTCATTTTTTAGACTTACTTTACAATGTGTTTTGTAATTTTTCAAGGTTGCCTGTGTTGGAAAACTGCTTGGTGCGTTAGCTAAAACACAGTATGCTAAAATGATAAGTGACGAGAACACAGAGGGTATATCAACAACGTACGTACTCGAATTATTTTGGGGAAAACTTAAGTACATTATAATCACCCTTTTAATAATACTGATAAGCGTTGTGTGTTTTATTTATTTTTATGAGGACCTTTACAACGAGCTACATATTGTTAGCATTGGGCCTACGACGCTAAACACAGTGTCCCTCGATCTCTCTCCAAAATTCTCCAAAAGACTTAAGCTTTCACTCAAATTAATACAATCTACTCCACTCGCTCATTTAAGGCTTTTTTGTGATGTGTTTGATTTGGGTAAGTAAAGCAAAACATATTAACTGTTGAATGTTGCCTGTTATTTAAATAATAGAAATTCAAGATGAAAGTTGAACAGATATTGAAATGCTAGATTGGCTCATTCAGAATCATGCCACAATGTGCTTTGTATGTTTTGTGTGTGGGTTTATCAAGCTCTAATTCAATGCAGTGTCCAAAACGAGCGCGCATAATTGTTGGATGAATGTTGGTTAATAGAGTCAGATAATAGTTAAAATTCCAACAGTTGAACAGATGTTGAAATGCTAGATTGGCTCATTCAGAATCATGCCACAATGTGCTTTGTATGTTTTGTGTGTAGGCTTATCAAGCTCTAATTCAATGCAGTGTTGAGCTGCATTTGAGAGGAACTACGTAAGTAACTAATGTGGAAAAATTGTGACTTCTTTGTGTACTTTTATTTTGAATATTCAAATTTTGTGGGTAAAGGTTAGAGAAAATAAGTTAAAAATGAGAGCTGTACAGGTATTTAAGTTTTTGGTTTGTAAAATACCCGAATGTGGGTTTCAGCAGGTGAGGCAATGATTGGACAGAGCAAAAGCTATGCTCCAAAATAGAAGTGATTACACCTTCACTAGACTAACCTGCAGCTAATTACATAATTATAAAATTAACACTTTAACCTGGCTTCCCCATCACAGATGTATTCTTTTAAATGCAAAGCTTTTTGTTCTAGCTTTTGTTGTTAAATGACATTCATGCCCAAGTGTCTATGCATCCATTGCAGGGATGTTTTCTCAAGTGACGAGTCTGAAGCCTGTGATGACGAAGTACCATCTACACTTCCCCATGGATTGTCACAGAGAAAAAGCTTCCTAACCAAGAGAGGCGCTGCAGAAGGTCCTTGAGTACGTCCAACGTGTTGAGTCTGTGAGTCTACTGCAGGATCTAATGCAGGTATGAAAATGATGAAATTTTAATGTATTATCTTCAAAATTATAAATAATTATTTAATTTCTTGAAATATAAAATTAGGTACCCTAAACCCAAGTAGGAACCCCAGTCCCAGTACATTCCTGATTCTGGAGCTACAGAGATCAAACCATCCTACTGTATCACTAAATAGCCCCACCTCTAAAACCCTGATTCGGAAGGCCGAGTTGAAAGACTTCAGAGTTCAAGATGGTCAACTGCAACTATGATAAGCCGAATGTGTTCACCCCAAGTCGGAAACTGAGAAAAAGACTCAATTTTCACATGATTTCAGTCCCTTCTATATTTAAAAGAATGTATTGGGGCTCTAAAAATGTGAAATATTTTTACAAGTATTTCTTTTACTACTCATAGGCAGTTTCATAATAATAGTACAATTTGGCATCGTGTATTGTTTTTTGGTTCCATTCAAAATGCACAAGACGTATAGACATATTTTGTTTGTGGATCGCTGCAGCATCACACGAGCGCACAGAGACAAACGTGGCAGCAACTTAAAACAATTAAAATATCGAATCGAAATCGAGAACTGAAAATCAAAAATCTAATCGGGGCTTGAGTGAATCGTTACCTCCCTAATCATAATCATTTTGGTAGAATGTTGGGCTCTTGCCCTTTGAGTGTATATGGCGTTACCGAAGCTGTTCACTTAATCAACAATTCCTTTCCTGTGACGTTTATCATACCCAGTTTAACTGCCAAAATATTTTTAAGTGTGTGATGATTATCTGGATCGAGTGACACCCATGTTATAATGGTTGCAGGTATTGGTGGATTGGACGATAGTGTCAGAACAATGATGGCGTTCATCATGACAAATCCTCTGTCTCTGAAGTACAATCTCTTTGGACATCGTAGCAAGAACAAGCGCCGAGACCTGCCTTTTTCTGATGTTCTATACGGTAATATATATATATTTTTTTTTTTTTTTTTAAGGGATTGTGGTGTGAAGACATTTCAGCATGTCCCATAAGGTTTCACAATCATTAAATAGCTTTACTAAGTTGGCTTCTTGTCTTTTTTGTTTTAGGAGCACTGAAAAGGAATGGAGCCACAAAGGACATCAACGAGAAGGACACAGGCAACCCTGTCCAAGTGGTTCATGGGAGCTTGTGATCAAGGTGGGAATAGGGCAGTTCGAGCTCGGAGATCTCAAGGCAACTGTCAGGTTTAAAACGTCCTGACGCCATTTTTAGACTGAAGGTGGCATAAATCCAGACCAAACCAGTTAGAGTTCTGTTTTTGACCATTCGCGAATGGGAGAGGAAGTCAGGAGGTGAAGCAGGCGTCTTGCCAGTTCAATCTCGCGCACTCTCTCTCACTCTCTACCACCCGTTCGGTCTTTTATCAGCAACCTAAGCAGACAATGGAGGTCTGTCTGAAATTCTAGCAGGCAGGCAGGAAGCAATCAACCACAGTAGTCAGTCAGGAATTCGAAACTAAAGTGTGTGCGTGTGTTCCAGTTGTGCGCGTGTGTGCTAAAGCAATAATGTGAGTGTCTGTGTGTGTGTGCGCAATTATAACTGATACAAATAGTGTATAAAAACATGATTAGAAATACACAAACTATTTACATATCCTCATCCCATCTCACATTCCCCCGTTTGTGGGTTTAAATCATGTCCTTACGGCTTTAAGACAGATCATCATAATGAAATCATACAACAGTGTGGTCATCCGTGGAGGGGCGAAAACCCTCAGTAGGGACAAAATTCCCCTCCTCCCTTCCGGCGTGGAACGAGATTCTCATGGTATGTTGGTCACTTGGGAATAAAACATAAAAAAACTTCAATATACCTAGTGAAAAATAACAAAACTGTCTCCACGCAGAGCTTGTCTCCACGCAGAGCTTGTCTCTGCGGCGACTTGATGGAGGCCCTTGCCTCGTTGTAGGAGGGGACAGCCGTCTTTACCTCCCGGATCTTCGTGTGTGGTGTATGTGTGTGCATGTGTGGGGGCAGGGGCAAAAGGGTCCATGTGTTATTTAGGTTTCAGTGTCCAGTTCGAGTTTGTCATTGTCCAGTTCGAATTCGTCATTCTCAACATCAATCAGGTTGTAATGGTACATTTGGGCAACAAACATGCAGTTAATAATCATCTTTGTCATAAGAATAATGCAACATGAACAGACTACAAATAACAAAAATGAAAACCATAATTATCCCGACATATTGTCTTTCAAATTCTTCGTAGTGGTCATAACATCAATAATTGTTTCATTTTATTAAAAATGTAAATGCAGTAATGTTCTCCAATCAAGGCTAAAATTCTTTATGTACGTCATTAATTTCCAAACAATATCTAATCTTTTTGTTCTGTGGCTTCAACATTCGTATCTGTGGCTGGTTGTGCGGTTCCGATGTGCGTGTGGTCCGATATTGTGACTCAGGTGGGCTCCTGTTCGAGGGATTCGCGTTGCTCGGCCTTTAGCTGGAAACCGGAGAAGCTTGTACTGCAACTGGTGGATCCAGCTGCCACGCCCCGCGACCTTTGCTGCCGTCGGGGTCACTGCAATCATCTGGCGAGGGCCATCTCAGCATTCACTTGTCCCAACGAAGTCGTTTCAGCACCTTGAAGAAGAGTTGGTCTCCCACACGGACGTGATTTCTCTGTGGATCAGAACACACTGGCCAGTAATTGCGTCTTTTTTTTTTTTTTTTTTTTTTTGGTCAAAACATGTTTCCCATGTGGACTGGGACTGATGTGCCAGTCGCTGGTGGTTCTGATGAACCTGAGAGTCGATAGGGGATAGTGTCCTAACTTCGGCTGGCACTATCCTCATTGCTGTGATTGAAACACAGTCTGGTCATTGTCTCCTTTTTTTCCCTCATATTCTTGATAAGTCTGCCCTTAACAGTCCCATTAGTGCGTTCCACAAGTCCTGCAGACTGTATGCACAATGACGCTTTGAGTCAATTTTGCAACAACTGTCCCACTTGTTACAACATCATTCACAAAATGCATAATTTTCACTTCAAATCACTTCTTGAAATTCCAAATGTCAGGATAATTTGTGTTAGGTTGAAGATGTATTTTATCCCATATTTTACTCTATTAGTATTGCAAAAGAATTGTTCCACAGCGTGACCCATGTTTGACCATATGGATGAGAAGACTTCACAGAGAAGCGGATGCCTGAAGACTGGATCAACGTCTGCAACATCAAAGGAGGTGTGCTGAGACACACCTCTGAAACAAAAGGACTGAGACTTTAGTACCAGAGCACTAAAAGGGCATATCTGCCTTTTCAATCAGTGGATGACTGCCATTGATGTCTGTCTTTCCTCTTGTGTCTGAGATGTTTACATGTTCCTGCTGGTGCTCCCCCCTTCATCCCTTAGTGCAAATACATTGTATTGTTAGGGACTTCCCTAATAAAATAGAGGGCTCGGCGGAGTGTGCTCCAGAACGAATTTGGAGATGTAACTGAGCACACCTCTGTTCGTTCTCCTCGCGAGTAAAAGATCAACTCTTGTCTTCCTTCCATTCATTTAGCCTATGTTCAGTGAATGCTTAGGTGATTGAACCTGACAATTTGATTACACAACACTTTTTCCAACTGTTTTAGCATCAACATATGTTGTCGGAAACAACTTAATCCATTTTGAAAACATATGAATTACAACCAAACAATATTGCATCTCAAACAAATAACACTGTCTAAAAAAAAGTTTTTTGTTGAAAAGTCTGTATGTGGGAACAATTTCATATCATACTACCCCTCTCTTGACTCATGGTTATGCTCGTGTGTCACTCTTATTACTTTTCCAATCAATGAATTAGGCAGCCAGGATTTGCCATCTGCCAATTTGCTGATCCTGTCCTCAGCAATGTTTGCACCTTTGTTCTCCCAATTTGTGCGTTCAATTACTGGTACCTTTTTCCCTGGCGTGGGATCAAATTGTCAAGTTGATTTTCTGCGTGTGTGTGCGTGTGGGGGTGTGTTCATTTTCCCTTTTAGCTGCGCTGTGTCGATATAAAGGCGAGGCAGTTTCCAATTGTAATTGTGTCATTTTCTGTTAAGTGAATTTTGCGTTAACAAATAACTATTTTAGACGTGCTTTATGCACAACTTTTCTTTTCCTGTTGTGGTTTTTAAAGCCCAATGTCGACAGAACGCATGAACATTTATCTTGACTGTCAGTCCACATTGTAACCATACAACTCATACAAGATGGGAAACCCCAAATTTTAATTAGCTCACACCCGCCTACGCTCTTCCTGCTTATCCTAACAATCTCTTATCCGTTGGTATCACAATGTTAGTACTCCCATCGCATAAAAGTCAGTTTGATTTCAGGCTGCGACCTTGGTTCTCAAACACTTTTACTTCTTATCAGTCTGGAATGCGCACCTGGTCTGTGTTACAAGTCTGAGTTCCTCCAGTCGGGAGGAAGGTCAAGTCGCGGTTTGGTGATAATTTGGACGGCTCCACAGTCGTGTGGCGCCTCCTAGATGATGCGGGGAAAAAATGACGCTGGGCTGAAATGCACCGCAACTTATCAGTATAATGTGTCCCTGTGACAATTAGGCCGGCGTGCAATGTGAATGTGGTGGGAAAAGAATGTAATTTTTTGATTCCTTAAAGCAGCAGTGAAAGCTCTTAATCACACTCTAAGTGGTTCTCTGCCACGAAATCCAAATTGTTGTGACTAAATATGCAAATGAATTCATTTTGCCCTGGTTCCTGCAGTAACCCAGGCTAATGAAGTCATTTTTTGCAGTCACTGTTTTGCTCAAATGGCTTATAATAATTTGGTAGTGCGTTAAGATGCTTTGTCGATACAATCTTGTAGTGTATCTTCACAAGTTCCAACATACACAACCCATTCCATGGCCATGACGATACTGTTTTAAAGATTACCAAGGCTTGTTGGACCTTTCTCTGCCACATAAATTACAGCCCTGAGAGGCACTGGGCCTCAACTTTATCTATGAAGGGTCAGGGATTTAATGGGGGTCACCGAGGCGTCCCAAGGAAAGTTTTTACAGAAAAGTGGTCTGGCAATATCTTTTCTCTTTCTTATCACTGACAATGCGCCCCTTTAAAGTTTTGACGTTTGTTTGAATTCGCCCGTGCTTATTAATTCTATTGAAGTCCAATTTTGTCAGTGTATCACGGCCTAATGAGTAAAACGCATGTTGATGTAGAACTCCTTCTACACACACTTTTATGTTTGACTTTTTACGTCACGTGATCCTCCATTGCTACCACAACTCGTCCTGAAAAGTTAATGTTTTGTAACAAGACTTACTGCTTCCTCCTTTCTTTCTTTTCTTTTTCCTTCCTTCTGCCCAACACGTTCATGCTTTCTGTGCATAATTTAGAATTTTCTTTTCCATTTTACAAGTTGGCCAATTTAAATTACTAGGTTGTTTTATTTGAAAAGCCTGTAATTCTCTTTTTTTTCCCCTTTTCACCTAATCACAAATTTCTTATCACAAAAATGAACATGTTAATTCTATTGTATTTCCTATTTTTCCAATCTTGTGACTCATTTCACTTCAACCAGTTCTACCTTAAAGTGGACAAGTACACATCAATGTTTTTTGTCGTTTCTATTTTCTTCTCTGCTTTAATGAAAATTATAGCCCTTCTAGCCAAATTTTTCCTGTGTCATTTCTATCTCTGCATTTCATTCCATTTCTGGCCTACCTTAATACTAAAACAAAAATGCTCTTTCAAAAATTAAAACTATCTAAAACTAGTGATGGCAAAATGAAGCCCCATAAAGCAGCCAAGCCCTGCAGGGAAATACTTCACACACGAATGGGCTTCGAGATGCTTCATTTTTCTTGACTACGCCATCCCATGGACAGAAAAATGTATAACATGCTTGGTGCATGCAATAAAATGGTGAGCTGTAAATCATGCTCTGCCCACCAAACAATATGTATTTGAAGAGTGATTTTAATTGTTCTGTTTTACTTTGTCTTCTAACTTCTCCAATATTCAGACAGCTCCGCCGAGACCAACGTTTCACCCCCACACTGATATAAAATGGACCCAACCGTTTGGGTCTCTTTCCAAATTTGGTACCAAAGCCTCCCCCACAGTGCGGCAGCTATCTTGAATTGGCCCGTTCCCAGAAAGTTTTACTTCATTCAGTGTCATTCAGTATTATTCAAAATCTTTCAGTGTCATTCCAAATCATTCAATGTCATTCACAATCTTTCCACATCCTTCCACCTTCCATCGTTCAGTGTCATTCCACATTCTCTTTCATATATAACATAACATAACAATAACATAATCCTGGGTCAGCAGACACCTAATTAATGTGTTAATACATGATACATTTTTCTATAAGCAACCCTTATGATTGTAACGTATTTTTAATTCTTTCTAGGCGGGAACTGTCCGAACAAAAAATTCATGCAATTTGTAATTAGACACTTTGTCATACAAAAAGTCACTCAGGGCAAGAGAAAAAAAATTGTCACTTGCCCAAGTTGGGCAAGTAATTTGGCCACTCGGGCAAGGCAAATTTTAGTGGCACTTGCCCTATGGGCAAGCAGTTTTTAAAGTTAACTTCGAACCCTGTGATGGTGTCTTGTGACCTGTCTTTATCAGCTGATGTTCCATGAAGGCGTGCCTTACCTGTCACAAGAATGAAGGCAAGTCACGCCCCCCGCTGTCCATTCACTCCGCCAAGACGCTGCTCCAGGTGGTAGAGAGGATGAAGGCTCCCTTGTCTCTGTTCATGGTTTTTATGCCTCGCTTGCAGATCTCAATGGCCTCTCTGATCCAGCGCTGTAGTTTGTTCTCTTCTGTGCGGATGACCCTGCCCTTCTCCCGGTCCATGATGTGGTTTTCCCTTTTGCAGTGGTCAGTGATTGCTGATTTGTAATGTTCATGTTGTGCTTGTTCTTTTACTGCTCTGATTTTTTAATTTTTTTGACAGGTAAGTCACACCCTCATGGAACATCAGCTGATAAAGACTGGTCTCAAGACACCATCATGCGACACTCTGAAGAAGGCGAAAGACTCGCCGAAACATGTCAGGTAAAAAATTAACCTAAAACATAAATGTCTGCTTTTAATGAATCAGTCAAATATCAATAATAAGAAGACAAAATGAACCTAATACAAATAAATGAATGCTTAATAACTCCCCTGCACATGCTCCTAAAAATCCAAACCTTCACCTGTAAATAAAACGTCCCGACCTGAAGACATCTTAATGTTATTATTTTGTTTTACACACAGCGCCGCCAAGTGGAATCAAAAATTTGTTTTTATTTTAATTTTCACGTACTGCACGGTGCCCTTCTGACGAATCCGACTGAAAATTAGTCAGAAAAGACTCAAGACAATGATCTTACTCTCTGCCGAATTTTGTGACGTTTTGGCAAAAGGCGTGGCTATTACGGTGCTGAAAAGTCCGATTGTACTTTGTGACAACAAAAGCTCCGGCAACATGACTCAGATGATCCTATCTTCTCGAAGTTGTACACATTTGAGGATACTTCAGCCCTGAAGACTTCTACCAACTTATTTTTCATCGTAGTAGTAGCGCCACCAACTGGTAAAAGCTAATACAAGTTATTTTCTTGGATGTTTTTCTCCGTGCAACTCGACAAGGTCGCCCTCATATATGCTCGGATTACTGTTTCGGCCATGAGGATGTCACAATACGAAATTCGTCCTTTTTCGTGAAAGGTTGTGGGAGTGGCATTGCACTGTTCGGCAATAAAACAACGCTGATTATGAGGTTGTAAATATGAACGACAACTCGTGAAACTTTACACACACATCAGGCCGAGCAAATTTATAAATATATATATATATATATATATATATATATATATATATATACGGGGAGAGAGAGAGTGAAATTCATGTTACAACAAAAAAAACAAATTATTATTAAAACATATTATTTTTTAATTCCCCAGCCATTCTTTTTGTATTTATTTAATTACTCCGACTTTTACCTGCTGGTACGCTGTCCGGTGTGCCCTGTGAAATGAAAGGTGGCATTCTTTATTTATTTATTCATTTATTCATTCATAACTGACAGCCTCGCGCTCCGCTCGTGCCCGGGCGGAAGAGGTGCTCCAATTCGGCTTAACTGTGACACACGCCCGCCCTCCTCCCCCGGAACTTCCATTCGGTTAAACTTAGGGGCCGCTTGGCACCGCCCGTGCCCGGGAAGGTGCTCCTCTTCGGCTTACTGTGACGCGAGCATGCCCTCCTCCTCCGGAGCTTCCATTCAGTTAAACTTAGGGGCCGCTTGAAACCGCCCGTGCCCGGGGAAGGTGCTCCTCTTCGGCTTACTGTGACGCGAGCATCCCCTCCTCCTCCGGAGCTTCCATTCGGTTAAACTTAGGGGCCGCTTGGAACCGCCCGTGCCCGTGGAAGGTGCTCCTCTTCGGCTTACTGTGACGCGAGCATGCCCTCCTCCTCCGGAGCTTCCATTCGGTTAAACTTAGGGGCCGCTTGGCACCGCCCGTGCCCGGGGAAGGTGTTCCTCTACGGCTTAACTGCCACGCACGCCGGCCGGAGCTCTGGTACGGTTCAAACTGCGCGAAACGTCGCCACCGATCGTGTCCGGGGGAACGTGCTCTTCTTCGTCCACTCTCCTCTTCGCCCACGCTCTTCTTCGGCGCACGCCGGCCGTCTAACTGCTCCAGCGCCCCGTCGTGCCGCTCGGCGAAACTACAATGCCCCCGAATATTTTTTAGACCCGCGAAGCACTGAACCCGCGAAAGGTGAACCGCGAAGTAGCGAGGGTTCACTGTATGTATAAGACCAAGACCTACAAAAAAGTCTCTTGGAGCAATGAGCTAGGTTTTACAGGAAGTCGGCCATTTTTAATTTACTTAAAAGGGGGCGGGTCACCACAATGGACTTTGTGTAGAAATTATTATTTGGGCCCGAGCAGCGACGGCGGCGAGGTCCCTATTGTTTTTGAAGAAATTATTATTAGGGCCCGAGCAGCGACCGCTACGAGGTCCCCATTGTTTTTGTGGAAATTATTATTATTTTTATTATTATTATTAGGGCCCGAGCAGTGACCGCTGCGAGGTCCCTATTGTTTTTCTAGAAATTGTTATTAGGGCCCGAGCTGCGACGGCTGCGAGGTCCCTATTGTTTTTGTAGAAAATATTATTACTTTTATTATTATTATTATTATTATTATTAGGGCCTGAGCAGCGACCGCTGCGAAGTCCCTATTGTTTTTGTAGAAATTATTCTTATTATTATTTTTCCGATTGTTCGATCGCATTTTTGACCCCCGAAACATGCACAAAAATTCACCAAACTTGGCAGTCTCATCGGGCATGGCGAAAAATTTGATATTTTAACGTCTAATATGAACAGGAAGTGAGTTATGAATTTTTGAAAGTCCGACTTTTGCCCTTTTTTGCATGTTTACAGGGGTCATTCTTTTGCACCCTGATCCTAAAGGCTTCATCTGATTGCCTTAAAATTCTGTCTGTAGCATCTGAAGACCTGGGACAAACACTGGGGCTAAAATTTTTTGTTTCCGAAATACTATATGACGGGGGCGGGGCATCAAAGTTTTCACTTAAGATTTCCTTCGCCGCAATGGACAAAATGCTTAATAACTCTCCTGCACATGCTGCTAAAAATCCAAAACTTCACATGTACATAAAAAGTCTGTACCTGAAGACATCTATATGTTTATATTCAGTTATACACCTTGCGCCAATCAATATCATTTTTTACATTTTGACGTACTGCACGGTGCCCTTTTAACGAATCTGATTGAAAATTGGCTAGAAAAGACTCAAGACATTGATCTTACTCTATCCCTATTTTTGTGACTTTCCTTCGAAGGGCGTGGCTATTACGGTGCCGCAGAGTCTGATTATTCTCCGTGGCAACAAAAGTTCCTGCAAAATGATTCAGATGATCCATCTTCTCGAAATTTTTCACATTTGAGGATATTCAGGCCCTGAAGACGGCTGCCAACTTATTTTTGATCGCAGTGGTAGCGCCACCAACTGGTTAAAACAAATACAAATTATTTTCGTTGATGTTTTTCTCCGGGCAGGTGAACAAAATCTACCTTATATTTGCTCGGATGAGTGTTTAGGCCTTGAGCATGTCACAATACGAAAGTCTTTCGCCTTCTTCAGAGTGTCACATGATGCTGTCTTGTGACCCGTCTTTATCAGCTGATGTTCCATGAGGGCGTGACTTACCTGTCACAAGAATGAAGGCAAGTCACGCCCCCCGCTGTCCGTTCACTCCGCCAAGATGCTGGTCCAGGTGGTAGAGAGGATGAAGGCTCCCTTGTCTCTGTTCATGGTTTTTATGCCTCGCTTGCAGATCTCAATGGCCTCTCTGATCCAGCGCTGTTGTTTGTTCTCTTCTGTGCGGATGACCCTGCCCTTCTCCCGGTCCATGATGTGGTTTTCCCTTTTGCAGTGGTCAGTGATTGCTGATTTGTAATGTTCATGTTGTGCTTGTTCTTTTACTGCTCTGATTTTTTTCATTTTTTTGACAGGTAAGTCACACCCTCATGGAACATCAGCTCAAGACACCATCATGCGACACTCTGAAGAAGGCGAAAGACTCGCCGAAACATGTCAGGTAAAAAATTAACCTAAAACATAATTGTCTGCTTTTAATGAATCAGTCAAATATCAATAATAAGAAGACAAAATGAACCTAATACAAATAAATGAATGCTAAATAACTCCCCTGCACATGCTCCTAAAAATCCAAACCTTCACCTGTAAATAAAACGTCCCGACCTGAAGACATCGTAATGTTATTATTTTGTTATACACACAGTGCCGCCAAGTGGAATCAAAAATTTGTTTTTATTTTAATTTTCACGTACTGCACGGTGCCCTTTTGACGAATCCGACTGAAAATTAGTCAGAAAAGACTCAAGACAATGATCTTACTCTCTGCCGAATTTTGTGACGTTTTGGCAAAAGGCGTGGCTATTAAGGTGCTGAAAAGTCCGATTGTACTCTGTGGCAACAAAAGCTCCGGCAACATGACTCAGATGATCCTATCTTCTCGAAGTTGTACACATTTGAGGATACTTCAGCCCTGAAGACATCTACCAACTTATTTTACATCGTAGTAGTAGTGCCACCAACTGGTAAAAGCTAATACAAGTTATTTTCTTGGATGTTTTTCTCCGTGCAACTCAACAAGGTCGCCCTCATATATGCTCGGATGACTGTTTCGGCCATGAGGATGTCACAATACGAAATTCGTCCTTTTTCGTGAAAAGTTGTGGGAGTGGCATTGCACTGTTCGGCAATAAAACAAAGCTGATTATGAGGTTCTAAATATGAACGACAACTCGTAAAACTTTACACACACATCAGGCCGAGCAAATTTATCAATATTTTATACGTTAGTTGTGCAGCTTTTTTGAAATGGCTCGCCATGGCCCTCGAGAAATGTTAAAAAAAGCAGCTCTGGTTGAGTGTTTCACCTCGCTTTTTGTAAATTTTATGGAGTACAGTGAACCCTCGGTTATCGCGGTTAATGGGGACCGAGACCACCCGCGAAAACTGAAAATCCGCGAAGTAGCGGCGCACCTTCAAAAATGCTTAAAAAAAATAAACAATATATATAATAAATATATATATATATATATATATATATATATATATATATATATATATATATATACGGGGAGAGAGAGAGTGAAATTCATGTTATAACAAAAAAACCAAATTATTATTAAAACGTATTATTTTTTTCTTCCCCAGCCATTCTTTTAGTATTTATTTAATTACTCCGACTTTTACCTGCTGGTACGCCGTCCGGTGTGCCCTGTGAAATGAAAGGTGGCATTCTTTATTTATTTATTCATTTATTCATTCATAACTGACAGCCTCGCGCTCCGCTCGTGCCCGGGCAGAAGAGGTGCTCCAATTTGGCTTAACTGTGACACACGCCCGCCCTCCTCCCCCGGAGCTTCCATTCGGTTAAACTTAGGGGCCGCTTGGCACCGCCCGTGCCCGGGGAAGGCGCTCCTCTTCGGCTTACTGTGACGCGAGCATGCCCTCCTCCTCCGGAGCTTCCATTCGGTTAAACTTAGGGGCCGCTTGGAACCGCCCGTGCCCGGGGAAGGTGCTCCTCTACGGCTTAACTGCCACGCACGCCGGCCGGAGCTCTGGTACGGTCCGAACCGCGCGAAACGTCGCCACCGATCGTGTCCGGGGGAACGTGCTCTTCTTCGTCCACTCTCCTCTTCGCCCACGCTCTTCTTCGGCGCACGCCGGCCGTCTAACCGCTCCAGCGCCCCGTCGTGCCGCTCGGCGAAACTACAATGCCCCCGAATATTTTTTAGACCCGCGAAGCACTGAACCCGCGAAAGGTGAACCGCGAAGTAGCGAGGGTTCACTGTATGTATAAGACCAAGACCTACAAAAAAGTCTCTTGGAGCAATGAGCTAGGTTTTACAGGAAGTCGGCCATTTTGAATTTACTTAAAAGGGGGCGGGTCACCACAATGGACTTTGTGTAGAAATTATTATTGGGGCCCGAGCAGCGACCGCGGCGAGGTCCCTATTGTTTTTGTAGAAAACATTATTACTTTTATTGTTATTATTATTATTATTATTAGGGCCTGAGCAGCGACCGCTGCGAAGTCCCTATTGTTTTTGTAGAAATTATTATTATTATTATTTTTCCGATTGTTCGATCGCATTTTTGACCCCCGAAACATGCACAAAAACTCACCAAACTTGGCAGTCTCATCGGGCATGGCGAAAAATTTGATATTTTAACGTCTAATATGAACAGGAAGTGAGTTATGAATTTTTGAAAGTCCGACTTTTGCCCTTTTTTGCATGTTTACAGGGGTCATTCTTTTGCACCCTGTTCCTAAAGGCTTCATCTGATTGCCTTAAAATTCTGTCTGTAGCATCTGAAGACCTGGCACAAACACTGGGGCTAAAATTTTTTGTTTCCGAAATACTATATGACGGGGGCGGGGCATCAAAGTTTTCACTTAAGATTTCCTTCGCCGCAATGGACAAAATGCTTAATAACTCTCCTGCACATGCTGCTAAAAATCCAAAACTTCACATGTACATAAAGAGTCTGTACCTGAAGACATCTATATGTTTATATTCAGTTATACACCTTGCGCCAATCAATATCATTTTTTACATTTTGACGTACTGCACGGTGCCCTTTTAACGAATCTGATTGAAAATTGGCTAGAAAAGACTCAAGACATTGATCTTACTCTATCCCTATTTTTGTGACTTTCCTTCGAAGGGCGTGGCTATTACGGTGCCGCAGAGTCTGATTATTCTCCGTGGCAACAAAAGTTCCTGCAAAATGATTCAGATGATCCATCTTCTCGAAATTTTTCACATTTGAGGATATTCAGGCCCTGAAGACGGCTGCCAACTTATTTTTGATCGCAGTGGTAGCGCCACCAACTGGTTAAAACAAATACAAATTATTTTCGTTGATTTTTTTCTCCGGGCAGGTTAACAAAATCTACCTTACATTTGCTCGGATGAGTGTTTAGGCCTTGAGGATGTCACAATACGAAAGTCTTTCGCCTTCTTCAGAGTGTCACATGATGGTGTCTTGTGGCCCGTCTTTATCAGCTGATGTTCCATGAGGGCGTGACTTACCTGTCACAAGAATGAAGGCAAGTCACGCCCCCCGCTGTCCGTTCACTCCGCCAAAATGCTGCTCCAGGTGGTAGAGAGGATGAAGGCTCCCTTGTCTCTGTTCATGGTTTTTATGCCTCGCTTGCAGATCTCAATGGCCTCTCTGATCCAGCGCTGTTGTTTGTTCTCTTCGGTGCGGTTGACCCTGCCCTTCTCCCGGTCCATGATGTGGTTTTCCCTTTTGCAGTGGTCAGTGATTGCTGATTTGTAATGTTCATGTTGTGCTTGTTCTTTTACTGCTCTGATTTTTCATTTTTTTGACAGGTAAGTCACACCCTCATGGAACATCAGCTGATAAAGACGGGTCTCAAGACACCATCATGCGACACTCTGAAGAAGGCGAAAGACTCGCCGAAACATGTCAGGTAAAAAATTAACCTAAAACATAATTGTCTGCTTTTAATGAATCAGTCAAATATCAATAATAAGAAGACAAAATGAACCTAATACAAATAAATGAATGCTTAATAACTCCCCTGCACATGCTCCTAAAAATCCAAACCTTCACCTGTAAATAAAACGTCCCGACCTGAAGACATCTTAATGTTATTATTTTGTTATACACACAGTGCCGCCAAGTGGAATCAAAAATTTGTTTTTATTTTAATTTTCACGTACTGCACGGTGCCTTTTTGACGAATCCGACTGAAAATTAGTCAGAAAAGACTCAAGACAATGATCTTACTCTCTGCCGAATTTTGTGACGTTTTGGCAAAAGGCGTGGCTATTAAGGTGCTGAAAAGTCCGATTGTACTTTGTGGCAACAAAAGCTCCGGCAACATGACTCAGATGATCCTATCTTCTCGAAGTTGTACACATTTGAGGATACTTCAGCCCTGAAGACATCTACCAACTTATTTTACATCGTAGTAGTAGCGCCACCAACTGGTAAAAGCTAATACAAGTTATTTTCTTGGATGTTTTTCTCCGTGCAACTCAACAAGGTCGCCCTCATATATGCTCGGATGACTGTTTCGGCCATGAGGATGTCACAATACGAAATTCGTGATTTTTCGTGAAAAGTTGTGGGAGTGGCATTGCACTGTTCGGCAATAAAACAAAGCTGATTATGAGGTTCTAAATATGAACGACAACTCGTAAAACTTTACACACACATCAGGCCGAGCAAATTCATCAATATTTTATAAGTTAGTTGTGCAGCTTTTTTGAAATGGCTCGCCATGGCCCTCGAGAAATGTTAAAAAAAAGCAGCTCTGGTTGAGTGTTTCACCTCGCTTTTTGTAAATTTTATGGAGTACAGTGAACCCTCGGTTATCGCGGTTAATGGGGACCGAGACCACCCGCGAAAACTGAAAATCCGCGAAGTAGCGGCGCACCTTCAAAAATGCTTAAAAAAAATATACAATATATATCATAAATATATATATATATATATATATATATATATATATATATATATATATATATATATATATATACGGGGAGAGAGAGAGTGAAATTCATTTTATAACAAAAAAACCAAATTATTATTAAAACGTATTATTTTTTTATTCCCCAGCCATTCTTTTTGTATTTATTTAATTACTCCGACTTTTACCTGCTGGTACGCCGTCCGGTGTGCCCTGTGAAATGAAAGGTGGCATTCTTTATTTATTTATTCATTTATTCATTCATAACTGACAGCCTCGCGCTCCGCTCGTGCCCGGGCGGAAGAGGTGCTCCAATTCGGCTTAACTGTGACACACGCCCGCCCTCCTCCCCCGGAACTTCCATTCGGTTAAACTTAGGGGCCGCTTGGCACCGCCCGTGCCCGGGGAAGGTGCTCCTCTTCGGCTTACTGTGACGCGAGCATGCCCTCCTCCTCCGGAGCTTCCATTCAGTTAAACTTAGGGGCCGCTTGGAACCGCCCGTGCCCGGGGAAGGTGCTCCTCTTCGGCTTACTGTGACGCGAGCATGCCCTCCTCCTCCGGAGCTTCCATTCGGTTAAACTTAGGGGCCGCTTGGAACCGCCCGTGCCCGGGGAAGGTGCTCCTCTTCGGCTTACTGTGACGCGAGCATGCCCTCCTCCTCCGGAGCTTCCATTCGGTTAAACTTAGGGGCCGCTTGGCACCGCCCGTGCCCGGGGAAGGTGCTCCTCTACGGCTTAACTGCCACGCACGCCGGCCGGAGCTCTGGTACGGTCCGAACCGCGCGAAACGTCGCCACCGATCGTGTCCGGGAGAACGTGCTCTTCTTCGTCCACTCTCCTCTTCGCCCACGCTCTTCTTCGGCGCACGCCGGCCGTCTAACCGCTCCAGCGCCCCGTCGTGCCGCTCGGCGAAACTACAATGCCCCCGAATATTTTTTAGACCCGCGAAGCACTGAACCCGCGAAAGGTGAACCGCGAAGTAGCGAGGGTTCACTGTATGTATAAGACCAAGACCTACAAAAAAGTCTCTTGGAGCAATGAGCTAGGTTTTACAGGAAGTCGGCCATTTTGAATTTACTTAAAAGGGGGCGGGTCACCACAATGGACTTTGTGTAGAAATTATTATTGGGGCCCGAGCAGCGACCGCGGCGAGGTCCCTATTGTTTTTGTAGAAATTATTATTAGGGCCTGAGCAGCGACCGCTACGAGGTCCCCATTGTTTTTGTGGAAATTATTATTATTTTTATTATTATTATTATTAGGGCCCGAGCAGTGACCGCTGCGAGGTCCCTATTGTTTTTCTAGAAATTGTTATTAGGGCCCGAGCTGCGACGGCTGCGAGGTCCCTATTGTTTTTGTAGAAAATATTATTACTTTTATTATTATTAATATTATTATTATTATTATTAGGGCCTGAGCAGCGACCGCTGCGAAGTCCCTATTGTTTTTGTAGAAATTATTATTATTATTATTTTTCCGATTGTTCGATCGCATTTTTGACCCCCGAAACATGCACAAAAACTCACCAAACTTGGCAGTCTCATCGGGCATGGCGAAAAATTTGATATTTTAACGTCTAATATGAACAGGAAGTGAGTTATGAATTTTTGAAAGTCCGACTTTTGCCCTTTTTTGCATGTTTACAGGGGTCATTCTTTTGCACCCTGATCCTAAAGGCTTCATCTGATTGCCTTAAAATTCTGTCTGTAGCATCTGAAGACCTGGGACAAACACTGGGGCTAAAATTTTTTGTTTCCGAAATACTATATGACGGGGGCGGGGCTTCAAAGTTTTCACTTAAGATTTCCTTCGCCGCAATGGACAAAATGCTTAATAACTCTCCTGCACATGCTGCTAAAAATCCAAAACTTCACATGTACATAAAAAGTCTGTACCTGAAGACATCTATATGTTTATATTCAGTTATACACCTTGCGCCAATCAATATCATTTTTTACATTTTGACGTACTGCACGGTGCCCTTTTAACGAATCTGATTGAAAATTGGCTAGAAAAGACTCAAGACATTGATCTTACTCTATCCCTATTTTTGTGACTTTCCTTCGAAGGGCGTGGCTATTACGGTGCCGCAGAGTCTGATTATTCTCCGTGGCAACAAAAGTTCCTGCAAAATGATTCAGATGATCCATCTTCTCGAAATTTTTCACATTTGAGGATATTCAGGCCCTGAAGACGGCTGCCAACTTATTTTTGATCGCAGTGGTAGCGCCACCAACTGGTTAAAACAAATACAAATTATTTTCGTTGATTTTTTTCTCCGGGCAGGTTAACAAAATCTACCTTACATTTGCTCGGATGAGTGTTTAGGCCTTGAGGATGTCACAATACGAAAGTCTTTCGCCTTCTTCAGAGTGTCACATGATGGTGTCTTGTGGCCCGTCTTTATCAGCTGATGTTCCATGAGGGCGTGACTTACCTGTCACAAGAATGAAGGCAAGTCACGCCCCCCGCTGTCCGTTCACTCCGCCAAAATGCTGCTCCAGGTGGTAGAGAGGATGAAGGCTCCCTTGTCTCTGTTCATGGTTTTTATGCCTCGCTTGCAGATCTCAATGGCCTCTCTGATCCAGCGCTGTTGTTTGTTCTCTTCGGTGCGGTTGACCCTGCCCTTCTCCCGGTCCATGATGTGGTTTTCCCTTTTGCAGTGGTCAGTGATTGCTGATTTGTAATGTTCATGTTGTGCTTGTTCTTTTACTGCTCTGATTTTTCATTTTTTTGACAGGTAAGTCACACCCTCATGGAACATCAGCTGATAAAGACGGGTCTCAAGACACCATCATGCGACACTCTGAAGAAGGCGAAAGACTCGCCGAAACATGTCAGGTAAAAAATTAACCTAAAACATAATTGTCTGCTTTTAATGAATCAGTCAAATATCAATAATAAGAAGACAAAATGAACCTAATACAAATAAATGAATGCTTAATAACTCCCCTGCACATGCTCCTAAAAATCCAAACCTTCACCTGTAAATAAAACGTCCCGACCTGAAGACATCTTAATGTTATTATTTTGTTATACACACAGTGCCGCCAAGTGGAATCAAAAATTTGTTTTTATTTTAATTTTCACGTACTGCACGGTGCCTTTTTGACGAATCCGACTGAAAATTAGTCAGAAAAGACTCAAGACAATGATCTTACTCTCTGACGAATTTTGTGACGTTTTGGCAAAAGGCGTGGCTATTAAGGTGCTGAAAAGTCCGATTGTACTTTGTGGCAACAAAAGCTCCGGCAACATGACTCAGATGATCCTATCTTCTCGAAGTTGTACACATTTGAGGATACTTCAGCCCTGAAGACATCTACCAACTTATTTTACATCGTAGTAGTAGCGCCACCAACTGGTAAAAGCTAATACAAGTTATTTTCTTGGATGTTTTTCTCCGTGCAACTCAACAAGGTCGCCCTCATATATGCTCGGATGACTGTTTCGGCCATGAGGATGTCACAATACGAAATTCGTGATTTTTCGTGAAAAGTTGTGGGAGTGGCATTGCACTGTTCGGCAATAAAACAAAGCTGATTATGAGGTTCTAAATATGAACGACAACTCGTAAAACTTTACACACACATCAGGCCGAGCAAATTCATCAATATTTTATAAGTTAGTTGTGCAGCTTTTTTGAAATGGCTCGCCATGGCCCTCGAGAAATGTTAAAAAAAAGCAGCTCTGGTTGAGTGTTTCACCTCGCTTTTTGTAAATTTTATGGAGTACAGTGAACCCTCGGTTATCGCGGTTAATGGGGACCGAGACCACCCGCGAAAACTGAAAATCCGCGAAGTAGCGGCGCACCTTCAAAAATGCTTAAAAAAAATATACAATATATATCATAAATATATATATATATATATATATATATATATATATATATATATATATATATATATACGGGGAGAGAGAGAGTGAAATTCATTTTATAACAAAAAAACCAAATTATTATTAAAACGTATTATTTTTTTATTCCCCAGCCATTCTTTTTGTATTTATTTAATTACTCCGACTTTTACCTGCTGGTACGCCGTCCGGTGTGCCCTGTGAAATGAAAGGTGGCATTCTTTATTTATTTATTCATTTATTCATTCATAACTGACAGCCTCGCGCTCCGCTCGTGCCCGGGCGGAAGAGGTGCTCCAATTCGGCTTAACTGTGACACACGCCCGCCCTCCTCCCCCGGAACTTCCATTCGGTTAAACTTAGGGGCCGCTTGGCACCGCCCGTGCCCGGGGAAGGTGCTCCTCTTCGGCTTACTGTGACGCGAGCATGCCCTCCTCCTCCGGAGCTTCCATTCAGTTAAACTTAGGGGCCGCTTGGAACCGCCCGTGCCCGGGGAAGGTGCTCCTCTTCGGCTTACTGTGACGCGAGCATGCCCTCCTCCTCCGGAGCTTCCATTCGGTTAAACTTAGGGGCCGCTTGGAACCGCCCGTGCCCGGGGAAGGTGCTCCTCTTCGGCTTACTGTGACGCGAGCATGCCCTCCTCCTCCGGAGCTTCCATTCGGTTAAACTTAGGGGCCGCTTGGCACCGCCCGTGCCCGGGGAAGGTGCTCCTCTACGGCTTAACTGCCACGCACGCCGGCCGGAGCTCTGGTACGGTCCGAACCGCGCGAAACGTCGCCACCGATCGTGTCCGGGAGAACGTGCTCTTCTTCGTCCACTCTCCTCTTCGCCCACGCTCTTCTTCGGCGCACGCCGGCCGTCTAACCGCTCCAGCGCCCCGTCGTGCCGCTCGGCGAAACTACAATGCCCCCGAATATTTTTTAGACCCGCGAAGCACTGAACCCGCGAAAGGTGAACCGCGAAGTAGCGAGGGTTCACTGTATGTATAAGACCAAGACCTACAAAAAAGTCTCTTGGAGCAATGAGCTAGGTTTTACAGGAAGTCGGCCATTTTGAATTTACTTAAAAGGGGGCGGGTCACCACAATGGACTTTGTGTAGAAATTATTATTGGGGCCCGAGCAGCGACCGCGGCGAGGTCCCTATTGTTTTTGTAGAAATTATTATTAGGGCCTGAGCAGCGACCGCTACGAGGTCCCCATTGTTTTTGTGGAAATTATTATTATTTTTATTATTATTATTATTAGGGCCCGAGCAGTGACCGCTGCGAGGTCCCTATTGTTTTTCTAGAAATTGTTATTAGGGCCCGAGCTGCGACGGCTGCGAGGTCCCTATTGTTTTTGTAGAAAATATTATTACTTTTATTATTATTAATATTATTATTATTATTATTAGGGCCTGAGCAGCGACCGCTGCGAAGTCCCTATTGTTTTTGTAGAAATTATTATTATTATTATTTTTCCGATTGTTCGATCGCATTTTTGACCCCCGAAACATGCACAAAAACTCACCAAACTTGGCAGTCTCATCGGGCATGGCGAAAAATTTGATATTTTAACGTCTAATATGAACAGGAAGTGAGTTATGAATTTTTGAAAGTCCGACTTTTGCCCTTTTTTGCATGTTTACAGGGGTCATTCTTTTGCACCCTGATCCTAAAGGCTTCATCTGATTGCCTTAAAATTCTGTCTGTAGCATCTGAAGACCTGGGACAAACACTGGGGCTAAAATTTTTTGTTTCCGAAATACTATATGACGGGGGCGGGGCTTCAAAGTTTTCACTTAAGATTTCCTTCGCCGCAATGGACAAAATGCTTAATAACTCTCCTGCACATGCTGCTAAAAATCCAAAACTTCACATGTACATAAAAAGTCTGTACCTGAAGACATCTATATGTTTATATTCAGTTATACACCTTGCGCCAATCAATATCATTTTTTACATTTTGACGTACTGCACGGTGCCCTTTTAACGAATCTGATTGAAAATTGGCTAGAAAAGACTCAAGACATTGATCTTACTCTATCCCTATTTTTGTGACTTTCCTTCGAAGGGCGTGGCTATTACGGTGCCGCAGAGTCTGATTATTCTCCGTGGCAACAAAAGTTCCTGCAAAATGATTCAGATGATCCATCTTCTCGAAATTTTTCACATTTGAGGATATTCAGGCCCTGAAGACGGCTGCCAACTTATTTTTGATCGCAGTGGTAGCGCCACCAACTGGTTAAAACAAATACAAATTATTTTCGTTGATGTTTTTCTCCGGGCAGGTGAACAAAATCTACCTTATATTTGCTCGGATGAGTGTTTAGGCCTTGAGCATGTCACAATACGAAAGTCTTTCGCCTTCTTCAGAGTGTCACATGATGCTGTCTTGTGACCCGTCTTTATCAGCTGATGTTCCATGAGGGCGTGACTTACCTGTCACAAGAATGAAGGCAAGTCACGCCCCCCGCTGTCCGTTCACTCCGCCAAGATGCTGGTCCAGGTGGTAGAGAGGATGAAGGCTCCCTTGTCTCTGTTCATGGTTTTTATGCCTCGCTTGCAGATCTCAATGGCCTCTCTGATCCAGCGCTGTTGTTTTGTTCTCTTATGTGCGGATGACCCTGCCCTTCTCCCGGTCCATGATGTGGTTTTCCCTTTTGCAGTGGTCAGTGATTGCTGATTTGTAATGTTCATGTTGTGCTTGTTCTTTTACTGCTCTGATTTTTTTCATTTTTTTGACAGGTAAATCACACCCTCATGGAACATCAGCTCAAGACACCATCATGCGACACTCTGAAGAAGGCGAAAGACTCGCCGAAACATGTCAGGTAAAAAATTAACCTAAAACATAATTGTCTGCTTTTAATGAATCAGTCAAATATCAATAATAAGAAGACAAAATGAACCTAATACAAATAAATGAATGCTTAATAACTCCCCTGCACATGCTCCTAAAAATCCAAACCTTCACCTGTAAATAAAACGTCCCGACCTGAAGACATCGTAATGTTATTATTTTGTTATACACACAGTGCCGCCAAGTGGAATCAAAAATTTGTTTTTATTTTAATTTTCACGTACTGCACGGTGCCCTTTTGACGAATCCGACTGAAAATTAGTCAGAAAAGACTCAAGACAATGATCTTACTCTCTGCCGAATTTTGTGGCGTTTTGGCAAAAGGCGTGGCTATTAAGGTGCTGAAAAGTCCGATTGTACTCTGTGGCAACAAAAGCTCCGGCAACATGACTCAGATGATCTTATCTTCTCGAAGTTGTACACATTTGAGGATACTTCAGCCCTGAAGACATCTACCAACTTATTTTACATCGTAGTAGTAGCGCCACCAACTGGTAAAAGCTAATACAAGTTATTTTCTTGGATGTTTTTCTCCGTGCAACTCAACAAGGTCGCCCTCATATATGCTCGGATGACTGTTTCGGCCATGAGGATGTCACAATACGAAATTCGTCCTTTTTCGTGAAAAGTTGTGGGAGTGGCATTGCACTGTTCGGCAATAAAACAAAGCTGATTATGAGGTTCTAAATATGAACGACAACTCGTAAAACTTTACACACACATCAGGCCGAGCAAATTTATCAATATTTTATACGTTAGTTGTGCAGCTTTTTTGAAATGGCTCGCCATGGCCCTCGAGAAATGTTAAAAAAAGCAGCTCTGGTTGAGTGTTTCACCTCGCTTTTTGTAAATTTTATGGAGTACAGTGAACCCTCGGTTATCGCGGTTAATGGGGACCGAGACCACCCGCGAAAACTGAAAATCCGCGAAGTAGCGGCGCACCTTCAAAAATGCTTAAAAAAAATATACAATATATATAATAAATATATATATATATATATATATATATATATATATATATATATATATATATATATATACGGGGAGAGAGAGAGTGAAATTCATGTTATAACAAAAAAAACAAATTATTATTAAAACGTATTATTTTTTTATTCCCCAGCCATTCTTTTAGTATTTATTTAATTACTCCGACTTTTACCTGCTGGTACGCCGTCCGGTGTGCCCTGTGAAATGAAAGGTGGCTTTCTTTATTTATTTATTCATTTATTCATTCATAGCTGACAGCCTCGCGCTCCGCTCGTGCCCGGGCAGAAGAGGTGCTCCAATTTGGCTTAACTGTGACACACGCCCGCCCTCCTCCCCCGGAGCTTCCATTCGGTTAAACTTAGGGGCCGCTTGGCACCGCCCGTGCCCGGCGAAGGTGCTCCTCTTCGGCTTACTGTGACGCGAGCATGCCCTCCTCCTCCGGAGCTTCCATTCGTTTAAACTTAGGGGCCGCTTGGAACCGCCCGTGCCCGGGGAAGGTGCTCCTCTACGGCTTCACTGCCACGCACGCCGGCCGGAGCTCTGGTACGGTCCGAACCGCGCGAAACGTCGCCACCGATCGTGTCCGGGGGAACGTGCTCTTCTTCGTCCACTCTCCTCTTCGCCCACGCTCTTCTTCGGCGCACGCCGGCCGTCTAACCGCTCCAGCGCCCCGTCGTGCCGCTCGGCGAAACTACAATGCCCCCGAATATTTTTTAGACCCGCGAAGCACTGAACCCGCGAAAGGTGAACCGCGAAGTAGCGAGGGTTCACTGTATGTATAAGACCAAGACCTACAAAAAAGTCTCTTGGAGCAATGAGCTAGGTTTTACAGGAAGTCGGCCATTTTGAATTTACTTAAAAGGGGGCGGGTCACCACAATGGACTTTGTGTAGAAATTATTATTGGGGCCCGAGCAGCGACCGCGGCGAGGTCCCTATTGTTTTTGTAGAAAACATTACTACTTTTATTATTATTATTATTATTATTATTAGGGCCTGAGCAGCGACCGCTGCGAAGTCCCTATTGTTTTTGTAGAAATTATTATTATTATTATTTTTCCGATTGTTCGATCGCATTTTTGACCCCCGAAACATGCACAAAAACTCACCAAACTTGGCAGTCTCATCGGGCATGGCGAAAAATTTGATATTTTAACGTCTAATATGAACAGGAAGTGAGTTATGAATTTTTGAAAGTCCGACTTTTGCCCTTTTTTGCATGTTTACAGGGGTCATTCTTTTGCACCCTGATCCTAAAGGCTTCATCTGATTGCCTTAAAATTCTGTCTGTAGCATCTGAAGACCTGGGACAAACACTGGGGCTAAAATTTTTTGTTTCCGAAATACTACATGACGGGGGCGGGGCTTCAAAGTTTTCACTTAAGATTTCCTTCGCCGCAATGGACAAAATGCTTAATAACTCTCCTGCACATGCTGCTAAAAATCCAAAACTTCACATGTACATAAAGAGTCTGTACCTGAAGACATCTATATGTTTATATTCAGTTATACACCTTGCGCCAATCAATATCATTTTTTACATTTTGACGTACTGCATGGTGCCCTTTTAACGAATCCGATTGAAAATTGGCTAGAAAAGACTCAAGACATTGATCTTACTCTATCCCTATTTTTATGACTTTCCTTCAAAGGGCGTGGCTATTACGGTGCCGCAGAGTCTGATTATTCTCCGTGGCAACAAAAGTTCCTGCAAAATGATTCAGATGATCCATCTTCTGGAAATCTTTCACATTTGAGGATATTCAGGCCCTGAAGACGGCTGCCAACTTATTTTTGATCGCAGTGGTAGCGCCACCAACTGGTTAAAACAAATACAAATTATTTTCGTTGATGTTTTTCTCCGGGCAGGTGAACAAAATCTACCTTATATTTGCTCGGATGAGTGTTTAGGCCTTGAGCATGTCACAATACAAAAGTCTTTCGCCTTCTTCAGAGTGTCACATGATGCTGTCTTGTGACCCGTCTTTATCAGCTGATGTTCCATGAGGGCGTGACTTACCTGTCACAAGAATGAAGGCAAGTCACGCCCCCCGCTGTCCGTTCACTCCGCCAAGATGCTGGTCCAGGTGGTAGAGAGGATGAAGGCTCCCTTGTCTCTGTTCATGGTTTTTATGCCTCGCTTGCAGATCTCAATGGCCTCTCTGATCCAGCGCTGTTGTTTGTTCTCTTCTGTGCGGATGACCCTGCCCTTCTCCCGGTCCATGATGTGGTTTTCCCTTTTGCAGTGGTCAGTGATTGCTGATTTGTAATGTTCATGTTGTGTTTGTTCTTTTACTGCTCTGATTTTTTCATTTTTTTGACAGGTAAGTCACACCCTCATGGAACATCAGCTGATAAAGACGGGTCTCAAGACACCATCATGCGACACTCTGAAGAAGGCGAAAGACTCGCCGAAACATGTCAGGTAAAAAATTAACCTAAAACATAATTGTCTGCTTTTAATGAATCAGTCAAATATCAATAATAAGAAGACAAAATGAACCTAATACAAATAAATGAATGCTTAATAACTCCCCTGCACATGCTCCTAAAAATCCAAACCTTCACCTGTAAATAAAACGTCCCGACCTGAAGACATCTTAATGTTATTATTTTGTTATACACACAGTGCCGCCAAGTGGAATCAAAAATTTTTTTTAATTTTAATTTTCACGTACTGCACGGTGCCCTTTTGACGAATCCGACTGAAAATTAGTCAGAAAAGACTCAAGACAATGATCTTACTCTCTGCCGAATTTTGTGACGTTTTTGCAAAAGGCGTGGCTATTAAGGTGCTGAAAAGTCCGATTGTACTCTGTGGCAACAAAAGCTCCGGCAACATGACTCAGATGATCCTATCTTCTCGAAGTTGTACACATTTGAGGATACTTCAGCCCTGAAGACATCTACCAACTTATTTTACATCGTAGTAGTAGCGCCACCAACTGGTAAAAGCTAATACAAGTTATTTTCTTGGATGTTTTTCTCCGTGCAACTCAACAAGGTCGCCCTCATATATGCTCGGATGACTGTTTCGGCCATGAGGATGTCACAATACGAAATTAGTCCTTTTTCGTGAAAAGTTGTGGGAGTGGCATTGCACTGTTCGGCAATAAAACAACGCTGATTATGAGGTTCTAAATATGAACGACAACTCGTGAAACTTTACACACACATGAGGCCGAGCAAATTTATCAATATTTTATACGTTAGTTGTGCAGCTTTTTTGAAATGGCTCGCCATGGCCCTCGAGAAATGTTAAAAAAAGCAGCTCTGGTTGAGTGTTTCACCTCGCTTTTTGTAAATTTTATGGAGTACAGTGAACCCTCGGTTATCGCGGTTAATGGGGACCGAGACCACCCGCGAAAACTGAAAATCCGCGAAGTAGCGGCGCACCTTCAAAAATGCTTAAAAAAAATATACAATATATATAATAAATATATAAATATATATATATATATATATATATATATATATATATATATATATATATATATACGGGGAGAGAGAGAGTGAAATTCATGTTATAACAAAAAAACCAAATTATTATTAAAACGTATTATTTTTTTATTCCCCAGCCATTCTTTTTGTATTTATTTAATTACTCCGACTTTTACCTGCTGGTACGCCGTCCGGTGTGCCCTGTGAAATGAAAGGTGGCATTCTTTATTTATTTATTCATTTATTCATTCATAACTGACAGCCTCGCGCTCCGCTCGTGCCCGGGCAGAAGAGGTGCTCCAATTTGGCTTAACTGTGACACACGCCCGTCCTCCTCCCCCGGAGCTTCCATTCGGTTAAACTTAGGGGCCGCTTGGCACCGCCCGTGCCCGGGGAAGGTGCTCCTCTTCGGCTTACTGTGACGCGAGCATGCCCTCCTCCTCCGGAGCTTCCATTCGGTTAAACTTAGGGGCCGCTTGGAACCGCCCGTGCCCGGGGAAGGTGCTCCTCTTCGGCTTACTGTGACGCGAGCATGCCCTCCTCCTCCGGAGCTTCCATTCGGTTAAACTTAGGGGCCGCTTGGAACCGCCCGTGCCCGGGGAAGGTGCTCCTCTTCGGCTTACTGTGACGCGAGCATGCCCTCCTCCTCCGGAGCTTCCATTCGGTTAAACTTAGGGGCCGCTTGGCACCGCCCGTGCCCGGGGAAGGTGCTCCTCTACGGCTTAACTGCCACGCACGCTGGCCGGAGCTCTGGTACGGTCCGAACCGCGCGAAACGTCGCCACCGATCGTGTCCGGGGGAACGTGCTCTTCTTCGTCCACTCTCCTCTTCGCCCACGCTCTTCTTCGGCGCACGCCGGCCGTCTAACCGCTCCAGCGCCCCGTCGTGCCGCTCGGCGAAACTACAATGCCCCCGAATATTTTTTAGACCCGCGAAGCACTGAACCCGCGAAAGGTGAACCGCGAAGTAGCGAGGGTTCACTGTATGTATAAGACCAAGACCTACAAAAAAGTCTCTTGGAGCAATGAGCTAGGTTTTACAGGAAGTCGGCCATTTTGAATTTACTTAAAAGGGGGCGGGTCACCACAATGGACTTTGTGTAGAAATTATTATTGGGGCCCGAGCAGCGACCGCGGCGAGGTCCCTATTGTTTTTGTAGAAAATATTATTACTTTTATTATTATTATTATTATTATTATTAGGGCCTGAGCAGCGACCGCTGCGAAGTCCCTATTGTTTTTGTAGAAATTATTATTATTATTATTTTTCGGATTGTTCGATCGCATTTTTGACCCCCGAAACATGCACAAAAACTCACCAAACTTGGCAGTCTCATCGGGCATGGCGAAAAATTTGATATTTTAACGTCTAATATGAACAAGAAGTGAGTTATGAATTTTTGAAAGTCCGACTTTTGCCCTTTTTTGCATGTTTACAGGGGTCATTCTTTTGCACCCTGATCCTAAAGGCTTCATCTGATTGCCTTAAAATTCTGTCTGTAGCATCTGAAGACCTGGGACAAACACTGGGGCTAAAATTTTTTGTTTCCGAAATACTATATGACGGGGGCGGGGCATCAAAGTTTTCACTTAAGATTTCCTTCGCCGCAATGGACAAAATGCTTAATAACTCTCCTGCACATGCTGCTAAAAATCCAAAACTTCACATGTACATAAAGAGTCTGTACCTGAAGACATCTATATGTTTATATTCAGTTATACACCTTGCGCCAATCAATATCATTTTTTACATTTTGACGTACTGCACGGTGCCCTTTTAACGAATCTGATTGAAAATTGGCTAGAAAAGACTCAAGACATTGATCTTACTCTATCCCTATTTTTGTGACTTTCCTTCGAAGGGCGTGGCTATTACGGTGCCGCAGAGTCTGATTATTCTCCGTGGCAACAAAAGTTCCTGCAAAATGATTCAGATGATCCATCTTCTCGAAATTTTTCACATTTGAGGATATTCAGGCCCTGAAGACGGCTGCCAACTTATTTTTGATCGCAGTGGTAGCGCCACCAACTGGTTAAAACAAATACAAATTATTTTCGTTGATTTTTTTCTCCGGGCAGGTTAACAAAATCTACCTTACATTTGCTCGGATGAGTGTTTAGGCCTTGAGGATGTCACAATACGAAAGTCTTTCGCCTTCTTCAGAGTGTCACATGATGGTGTCTTGTGGCCCGTCTTTATCAGCTGATGTTCCATGAGGGCGTGACTTACCTGTCACAAGAATGAAGGCAAGTCACGCCCCCCGCTGTCCGTTCACTCCGCCAAAATGCTGCTACAGGTGGTAGAGAGGATGAAGGCTCCCTTGTCTCTGTTCATGGTTTTTATGCCTCGCTTGCAGATCTCAATGGCCTCTCTGATCCAGCGCTGTTGTTTGTTCTCTTCGGTGCGGATGACCCTGCCCTTCTCCCGGTCCATGATGTGGTTTTCCCTTTTGCAGTGGTCAGTGATTGCTGATTTGTAATGTTCATGTTGTGCTTGTTCTTTTACTGCTCTGATTTTTTCATTTTTTTGACAGGTAAGTCACACCCTCATGGAACATCAGCTGATAAAGACGGGTCTCAAGACACCATCATGCGACACTCTGAAGAAGGCAAAAGTCTCGCCGAAACATGTCAGGTAAAAAATTAACCTAAAACATAATTGTCTGCTTTTAATGAATCAGTCAAATATCAATAATAAGAAGACAAAATGAACCTAATACAAATAAATGAATGCTTAATAACTCCCCTGCACATGCTCCTAAAAATCCAAACCTTCACCTGTAAATAAAACGTCCCGACCTGAAGACATCTTAATGTTATTATTTTGTTATACACACAGCGCCGCCAAGTGGAATCAAAAATTTGTTTTTATTTAAATTTTCACGTACTGCACGGTGCCCTTTTGACGAATCCGACTGAAAATTAGTCAGAAAAGACTCAAGACAATGATCTTACTCTCTGCCGAATTTTGTGACGTTTTGGCAAAAGGCGTGGCTATTACGGTGCTGAAAAGTCCGATTGTACTCTGTGGCAACAAAAGCTCCGGCAACATGACTCAGATGATCCTATCTTCTCGAAGTTGTACACATTTGAGGATACTTCAGCCCTGAAGACATCTACCGACTTATTTTTCATCGTAGTAGTAGCGCCACCAACTGGTAAAAGCTAATACAAGTTATTTTCTTGGATGTTTTTCTCCGTGCAACTCAACAAGGTCGCCCTCATATATGCTCGGATGACTGTTTCGGCCATGAGGATGTCACAATACGAAATTAGTCCTTTTTCGTGAAAAGTTGTGGGAGTGGCATTGCACTGTTCGGCAATAAAACAACGCTGATTATGAGGTTCTAAATATGAACGACAACTCGTGAAACTTTACACACACATCAGGCCGAGCAAATTTATCAATATTTTATACGTTAGTTGTGCAGCTTTTTTGAAATGGCTCGCCATGGCCCTCGAGAAATGTTCAAAAAAGCAGCCCTGATTGAGTGTTTCACCTCGCTTTTTGTAAATTTTATGGAGTACAGTGAACCCTCGGTTATCGCGGTTAATGGGGACCGAGACCACCCGCGCAAACTGAAAATCCGCGAAGTAGCGGCGCACCTTCAAAAATGCTTAAAAAAAATATACAATATATATAATAAATATATATATATATATACATATATATATATATACGGGGAGAGAGAGAGTGAAATTCATTTTATAACAAAAAAACCAAATTATTATTAAAACGTATTATTTTTTTATTCCCCAGCCATTCTTTTTGTATTTATTTAATTACTCCGACTTTTACCTGCTGGTACGCCGTCCGGTGTGCCCTGTGAAATGAAAGGTGGCATTCTTTATTTATTTATTCATTCATAACTGACAGCCTCGCGCTCCGCTCGTGCCCGGGCGGAAGAGGTGCTCCAATTCGGCTTAACTGTGACACACGCCCGCCCTCCTCCCCCGGAACTTCCATTCGGTTAAACTTAGGGGCCGCTTGGCACCGCCCGTGCCCGGGGAAGGTGCTCCTCTTCGGCTTACTGTGACGCGAGCATGCCCTCCTCCTCCGGAGCTTCCATTCAGTTAAACTTAGGGGCCGCTTGGAACCGCCCGTGCCCGGGGAAGGTGCTCCTCTTCGGCTTACTGTGACGCGAGCATGCCCTCCTCCTCCGGAGCTTCCATTCGGTTAAACTTAGGGGCCGCTTGGAACCGCCCGTGCCCGGGGAAGGTGCTCCTCTTCGGCTTACTGTGACGCGAGCATGCCCTCCTCCTCCGGAGCTTCCATTCGGTTAAACTTAGGGGCCGCTTGGCACCGCCCGTGCCCGGGGAAGGTGCTCCTCTACGGCTTAACTGCCACGCACGCCGGCCGGAGCTCTGGTACGGTCCGAACCGCGCGAAACGTCGCCACCGATCGTGTCCGGGAGAACGTGCTCTTCTTCGTCCACTCTCCTCTTCGCCCACGCTCTTCTTCGGCGCACGCCGGCCGTCTAACCGCTCCAGCGCCCCGTCGTGCCGCTCGGCGAAACTACAATGCCCCCGAATATTTTTTAGACCCGCGAAGCACTGAACCCGCGAAAGGTGAACCGCGAAGTAGCGAGGGTTCACTGTATGTATAAGACCAAGACCTACAAAAAAGTCTCTTGGAGCAATGAGCTAGGTTTTACAGGAAGTCGGCCATTTTGAATTTACTTAAAAGGGGGCGGGTCACCACAATGGACTTTGTGTAGAAATTATTATTGGGGCCCGAGCAGCGACCGCGGCGAGGTCCCTATTGTTTTTGTAGAAATTATTATTAGGGCCTGAGCAGCGACCGCTACGAGGTCCCCATTGTTTTTGTGGAAATTATTATTATTTTTATTATTATTATTATTAGGGCCCGAGCAGTGACCGCTGCGAGGTCCCTATTGTTTTTCTAGAAATTGTTATTAGGGCCCGAGCTGCGACGGCTGCGAGGTCCCTATTGTTTTTGTAGAAAATATTATTACTTTTATTATTATTAATATTATTATTATTATTATTAGGGCCTGAGCAGCGACCGCTGCAAAGTCCCTATTGTTTTTGTAGAAATTATTATTATTATTATTTTTCCGATTGTTCGATCGCATTTTTGACCCCCGAAACATGCACAAAAACTCACCAAACTTGGCAGTCTCATCGGGCATGGCGAAAAATTTGATATTTTAACGTCTAATATGAACAGGAAGTGAGTTATGAATTTTTGAAAGTCCGACTTTTGCCCTTTTTTGCATGTTTACAGGGGTCATTCTTTTGCACCCTGATCCTAAAGGCTTCATCTGATTGCCTTAAAATTCTGTCTGTAGCATCTGAAGACCTGGGACAAACACTGGGGCTAAAATTTTTTGTTTCCGAAATACTATATGACGGGGGCGGGGCTTCAAAGTTTTCACTTAAGATTTCCTTCGCCGCAATGGACAAAATGCTTAATAACTCTCCTGCACATGCTGCTAAAAATCCAAAACTTCACATGTACATAAAAAGTCTGTACCTGAAGACATCTATATGTTTATATTCAGTTATACACCTTGCGCCAATCAATATCATTTTTTACATTTTGACGTACTGCACGGTGCCCTTTTAACGAATCTGATTGAAAATTGGCTAGAAAAGACTCAAGACATTGATCTTACTCTATCCCTATTTTTGTGACTTTCCTTCGAAGGGCGTGGCTATTACGGTGCCGCAGAGTCTGATTATTCTCCGTGGCAACAAAAGTTCCTGCAAAATGATTCAGATGATCCATCTTCTCGAAATTTTTCACATTTGAGGATATTCAGGCCCTGAAGACGGCTGCCAACTTATTTTTGATCGCAGTGGTAGCGCCACCAACTGGTTAAAACAAATACAAATTATTTTCGTTGATGTTTTTCTCCGGGCAGGTGAACAAAATCTACCTTATATTTGCTCGGATGAGTGTTTAGGCCTTGAGCATGTCACAATACGAAAGTCTTTCGCCTTCTTCAGAGTGTCACATGATGCTGTCTTGTGACCCGTCTTTATCAGCTGATGTTCCATGAGGGCGTGACTTACCTGTCACAAGAATGAAGGCAAGTCACGCCCCCCGCTGTCCGTTCACTCCGCCAAGATGCTGGTCCAGGTGGTAGAGAGGATGAAGGCTCCCTTGTCTCTGTTCATGGTTTTTATGCCTCGCTTGCAGATCTCAATGGCCTCTCTGATCCAGCGCTGTTGTTTGTTCTCTTCTGTGCGGATGACCCTGCCCTTCTCCCGGTCCATGATGTGGTTTTCCCTTTTGCAGTGGTCAGTGATTGCTGATTTGTAATGTTCATGTTGTGCTTGTTCTTTTACTGCTCTGATTTTTTTCATTTTTTTGACAGGTAAGTCACACCCTCATGGAACATCAGCTCAAGACACCATCATGCGACACTCTGAAGAAGGCGAAAGACTCGCCGAAACATGTCAGGTAAAAAATTAACCTAAAACATAATTGTCTGCTTTTAATGAATCAGTCAAATATCAATAATAAGAAGACAAAATGAACCTAATACAAATAAATGAATGCTTAATAACTCCCCTGCACATGCTCCTAAAAATCCAAACCTTCACCTGTAAATAAAACGTCCCGACCTGAAGACATCGTAATGTTATTATTTTGTTATACACACAGTGCCGCCAAGTGGAATCAAAAATTTGTTTTTATTTTAATTTTCACGTACTGCACGGTGCCCTTTTGACGAATCCGACTGAAAATTAGTCAGAAAAGACTCAAGACAATGATCTTACTCTCTGCCGAATTTTGTGGCGTTTTGGCAAAAGGCGTGGCTATTAAGGTGCTGAAAAGTCCGATTGTACTCTGTGGCAACAAAAGCTCCGGCAACATGACTCAGATGATCTTATCTTCTCGAAGTTGTACACATTTGAGGATACTTCAGCCCTGAAGACATCTACCAACTTATTTTACATCGTAGTAGTAGCGCCACCAACTGGTAAAAGCTAATACAAGTTATTTTCTTGGATGTTTTTCTCCGTGCAACTCAACAAGGTCGCCCTCATATATGCTCGGATGACTGTTTCGGCCATGAGGATGTCACAATACGAAATTCGTCCTTTTTCGTGAAAAGTTGTGGGAGTGGCATTGCACTGTTCGGCAATAAAACAAAGCTGATTATGAGGTTCTAAATATGAACGACAACTCGTAAAACTTTACACACACATCAGGCCGAGCAAATTTATCAATATTTTATACGTTAGTTGTGCAGCTTTTTTGAAATGGCTCGCCATGGCCCTCGAGAAATGTTAAAAAAAGCAGCTCTGGTTGAGTGTTTCACCTCGCTTTTTGTAAATTTTATGGAGTACAGTGAACCCTCGGTTATCGCGGTTGGCCGAGTGGTCTAAGGCGCCGCGTTCCGGACCCAGTCTCCCCAGGAGGCCTGGGTTCGAATCTCGAATTTTTTTGGCTGCCAGGATGGCCGAGTGGTCTAAGGCGCCGCGTTCCGGACCCAGTCTCCCCAGGAGGCCTGGGTTCGAATCTCGTGGCTACCAGGATGGCCGAGTGGTCTAAGGCGCCGCGTTCAGGACCCAGTCTCCCCAGGAGGCCTGGGTTCGAATCTCGAATTTCCCCATTGTGGGACTAATAAAGGCATTATTAATGGGGACAGAGACCACCCGCGAAAACTGAAAATCCGCGAAGTAGCGGCGCACCTTCAAAAATGCTTAAAAAAAATATACAATATATATAATAAATATATATATATATATATATATATATATATATATATATATATATATATATATACGGGGAGAGAGAGAGTGAAATTCATGTTATAACAAAAAAAACAAATTATTATTAAAACGTATTATTTTTTTATTCCCCAGCCATTCTTTTAGTATTTATTTAATTACTCCGACTTTTACCTGCTGGTACGCCGTCCGGTGTGCCCTGTGAAATGAAAGGTGGCTTTCTTTATTTATTTATTCATTTATTCATTCATAGCTGACAGCCTCGCGCTCCGCTCGTGCCCGGGCAGAAGAGGTGCTCCAATTTGGCTTAACTGTGACACACGCCCGCCCTCCTCCCCGGAGCTTCCATTCGGTTAAACTTAGGGGCCGCTTGGCACCGCCCGTGCCCGGGGAAGGTGCTCCTCTTCGGCTTACTGTGACGCGAGCATGCCCTCCTCCTCCGGAGCTTCCATTCGGTTAAACTTAGGGGCCGCTTGGAACCGCCCGTGCCCGGGGAAGGTGCTCCTCTACGGCTTCACTGCCACGCACGCCGGCCGGAGCTCTGGTACGGTCCGAACCGCGCGAAACGTCGCCACCGATCGTGTCCGGGGGAACGTGCTCTTCTTCGTCCACTCTCCTCTTCGCCCACGCTCTTCTTAGGCGCACGCCGGCCGTCTAACCGCTCCAGCGCCCCGTCGTGCCGCTCGGCGAAACTACAATGCCCCCGAATATTTTTTAGACCCGCGAAGCACTGAACCCGCGAAAGGTGAACCGCGAAGTAGCGAGGGTTCACTGTATGTATAAGACCAAGACCTACAAAAAAGTCTCTTGGAGCAATGAGCTAGGTTTTACAGGAAGTCGGCCATTTTGAATTTACTTAAAAGGGGGCGGGTCACCACAATGGACTTTGTGTAGAAATTATTATTGGGGCCCGAGCAGCGACCGCGGCGAGGTCCCTATTGTTTTTGTAGAAAACATTATTACTTTTATTATTATTATTATTATTATTATTAGGGCCTGAGCAGCGACCGCTGCGAAGTCCCTATTGTTTTTGTAGAAATTATTATTATTATTATTTTTCCGATTGTTCGATCGCATTTTTGACCCCCGAAACATGCACAAAAACTCACCAAACTTGGCAGTCTCATCGGGCATGGCGAAAAATTTGATATTTTAACGTCTAATATGAACAGGAAGTGAGTTATGAATTTTTGAAAGTCCGACTTTTGCCCTTTTTTGCATGTTTACAGGGGTCATTCTTTTGCACCCTGATCCTAAAGGCTTCATCTGATTGCCTTAAAATTCTGTCTGTAGCATCTGAAGACCTGGGACAAACACTGGGGCTAAAATTTTTTGTTTCCGAAATACTACATGACGGGGGCGGGGCTTCAAAGTTTTCACTTAAGATTTCCTTCGCCGCAATGGACAAAATGCTTAATAACTCTCCTGCACATGCTGCTAAAAATCCAAAACTTCACATGTACATAAAGAGTCTGTACCTGAAGACATCTATATGTTTATATTCAGTTATACACCTTGCGCCAATCAATATCATTTTTTACATTTTGACGTACTGCATGGTGCCCTTTTAACGAATCCGATTGAAAATTGGCTAGAAAAGACTCAAGACATTGATCTTACTCTATCCCTATTTTTATGACTTTCCTTCAAAGGGCGTGGCTATTACGGTGCCGCAGAGTCTGATTATTCTCCGTGGCAACAAAAGTTCCTGCAAAATGATTCAGATGATCCATCTTCTGGAAATCTTTCACATTTGAGGATATTCAGGCCCTGAAGACGGCTGCCAACTTATTTTTGATCGCAGTGGTAGCGCCACCAACTGGTTAAAACAAATACAAATTATTTTCGTTGATGTTTTTCTCCGGGCAGGTGAACAAAATCTACCTTATATTTGCTCGGATGAGTGTTTAGGCCTTGAGCATGTCACAATACAAAAGTCTTTCGCCTTCTTCAGAGTGTCACATGATGCTGTCTTGTGACCCGTCTTTATCAGCTGATGTTCCATGAGGGCGTGACTTACCTGTCACAAGAATGAAGGCAAGTCACGCCCCCCGCTGTCCGTTCACTCCGCCAAGATGCTGGTCCAGGTGGTAGAGAGGATGAAGGCTCCCTTGTCTCTGTTCATGGTTTTTATGCCTCGCTTGCAGATCTCAATGGCCTCTCTGATCCAGCGCTGTTGTTTGTTCTCTTCTGTGCGGATGACCCTGCCCTTCTCCCGGTCCATGATGTGGTTTTCCCTTTTGCAGTGGTCAGTGATTGCTGATTTGTAATGTTCATGTTGTGTTTGTTCTTTTACTGCTCTGATTTTTTCATTTTTTTGACAGGTAAGTCACACCCTCATGGAACATCAGCTGATAAAGACGGGTCTCAAGACACCATCATGCGACACTCTGAAGAAGGCGAAAGACTCGCCGAAACATGTCAGGTAAAAAATTAACCTAAAACATAATTGTCTGCTTTTAATGAATCAGTCAAATATCAATAATAAGAAGACAAAATGAACCTAATACAAATAAATGAATGCTTAATAACTCCCCTGCACATGCTCCTAAAAATCCAAACCTTCACCTGTAAATAAAACGTCCCGACCTGAAGACATCTTAATGTTATTATTTTGTTATACACACAGTGCCGCCAAGTGGAATCAAAAATTTTTTTTAATTTTAATTTTCACGTACTGCACGGTGCCCTTTTGACGAATCCGACTGAAAATTAGTCAGAAAAGACTCAAGACAATGATCTTACTCTCTGCCGAATTTTGTGACGTTTTTGCAAAAGGCGTGGCTATTAAGGTGCTGAAAAGTCCGATTGTACTCTGTGGCAACAAAAGCTCCGGCAACATGACTCAGATGATCCTATCTTCTCGAAGTTGTACACATTTGAGGATACTTCAGCCCTGAAGACATCTACCAACTTATTTTACATCGTAGTAGTAGCGCCACCAACTGGTCAAAGCTAATACAAGTTATTTTCTTGGATATTTTTCTCCGTGCAACTCAACAAGGTCGCCCTCATATATGCTCGGATGACTGTTTCGGCCATGAGGATGTCACAATACGAAATTAGTCCTTTTTCGTGAAAAGTTGTGGGAGTGGCATTGCACTGTTCGGCAATAAAACAACGCTGATTATGAGGTTCTAAATATGAACGACAACTCGTGAAACTTTACACACACATGAGGCCGAGCAAATTTATCAATATTTTATACGTTAGTTGTGCAGCTTTTTTGAAATGGCTCGCCATGGCCCTCGAGAAATGTTAAAAAAAAGCAGCTCTGGTTGAGTGTTTCACCTCGCTTTTTGTAAATTTTATGGAGTACAGTGAACCCTCGGTTATCGCGGTTAATGGGGACCGAGACCACCCGCGAAAACTGAAAATCCGCGAAGTAGCGGCGCACCTTCAAAAATGCTTAAAAAAAATATACAATATATATAATAAATATATAAATATATATATATATATATATATATATATATATATATATATATATATACGGGGAGAGAGAGAGTGAAATTCATGTTATAACAAAAAAACCAAATTATTATTAAAACGTATTATTTTTTTATTCCCCAGCCATTCTTTTTGTATTTATTTAATTACTCCGACTTTTACCTGCTGGTACGCCGTCCGGTGTGCCCTGTGAAATGAAAGGTGGCATTCTTTATTTATTTATTCATTTATTCATTCATAACTGACAGCCTCGCGCTCCGCTCGTGCCCGGGCAGAAGAGGTGCTCCAATTTGGCTTAACTGTGACACACGCCCGTCCTCCTCCCCCGGAGCTTCCATTCGGTTAAACTTAGGGGCCGCTTGGCACCGCCCGTGCCCGGGGAAGGTGCTCCTCTTCGGCTTACTGTGACGCGAGCATGCCCTCCTCCTCCGGAGCTTCCATTCGGTTAAACTTAGGGGCCGCTTGGAACCGCCCGTGCCCGGGGAAGGTGCTCCTCTTCGGCTTACTGTGACGCGAGCATGCCCTCCTCCTCCGGAGCTTCCATTCGGTTAAACTTAGGGGCCGCTTGGAACCGCCCGTGCCCGGGGAAGGTGCTCCTCTTCGGCTTACTGTGACGCGAGCATGCCCTCCTCCTCCGGAGCTTCCATTCGGTTAAACTTAGGGGCCGCTTGGCACCGCCCGTGCCCGGGGAAGGTGCTCCTCTACGGCTTAACTGCCACGCACGCTGGCCGGAGCTCTGGTACGGTCCGAACCGCGCGAAACGTCGCCACCGATCGTGTCCGGGGGAACGTGCTCTTCTTCGTCCACTCTCCTCTTCGCCCACGCTCTTCTTCGGCGCACGCCGGCCGTCTAACCGCTCCAGCGCCCCGTCGTGCCGCTCGGCGAAACTACAATGCCCCCGAATATTTTTTAGACCCGCGAAGCACTGAACCCGCGAAAGGTGAACCGCGAAGTAGCGAGGGTTCACTGTATGTATAAGACCAAGACCTACAAAAAAGTCTCTTGGAGCAATGAGCTAGGTTTTACAGGAAGTCGGCCATTTTGAATTTACTTAAAAGGGGGCGGGTCACCACAATGGACTTTGTGTAGAAATTATTATTGGGGCCCGAGCAGCGACCGCGGCGAGGTCCCTATTGTTTTTGTAGAAAATATTATTACTTTTATTATTATTATTATTATTATTATTAGGGCCTGAGCAGCGACCGCTGCGAAGTCCCTATTGTTTTTGTAGAAATTATTATTATTATTATTTTTCGGATTGTTCGATCGCATTTTTGACCCCCGAAACATGCACAAAAACTCACCAAACTTGGCAGTCTCATCGGGCATGGCGAAAAATTTGATATTTTAACGTCTAATATGAACAAGAAGTGAGTTATGAATTTTTGAAAGTCCGACTTTTGCCCTTTTTTGCATGTTTACAGGGGTCATTCTTTTGCACCCTGATCCTAAAGGCTTCATCTGATTGCCTTAAAATTCTGTCTGTAGCATCTGAAGACCTGGGACAAACACTGGGGCTAAAATTTTTTGTTTCCGAAATACTATATGACGGGGGCGGGGCATCAAAGTTTTCACTTAAGATTTCCTTCGCCGCAATGGACAAAATGCTTAATAACTCTCCTGCACATGCTGCTAAAAATCCAAAACTTCACATGTACATAAAGAGTCTGTACCTGAAGACATCTATATGTTTATATTCAGTTATACACCTTGCGCCAATCAATATCATTTTTTACATTTTGACGTACTGCACGGTGCCCTTTTAACGAATCTGATTGAAAATTGGCTAGAAAAGACTCAAGACATTGATCTTACTCTATCCCTATTTTTGTGACTTTCCTTCGAAGGGCGTGGCTATTACGGTGCCGCAGAGTCTGATTATTCTCCGTGGCAACAAAAGTTCCTGCAAAATGATTCAGATGATCCATCTTCTCGAAATTTTTCACATTTGAGGATATTCAGGCCCTGAAGACGGCTGCCAACTTATTTTTGATCGCAGTGGTAGCGCCACCAACTGCTTAAAACAAATACAAATTATTTTCGTTGATTTTTTTCTCCGGGCAGGTTAACAAAATCTACCTTACATTTGCTCGGATGAGTGTTTAGGCCTTGAGGATGTCACAATACGAAAGTCTTTCGCCTTCTTCAGAGTGTCACATGATGGTGTCTTGTGGCCCGTCTTTATCAGCTGATGTTCCATGAGGGCGTGACTTACCTGTCACAAGAATGAAGGCAAGTCACGCCCCCCGCTGTCCGTTCACTCCGCCAAAATGCTGCTCCAGGTGGTAGAGAGGATGAAGGCTCCCTTGTCTCTGTTCATGGTTTTTATGCCTCGCTTGCAGATCTCAATGGCCTCTCTGATCCAGCGCTGTTGTTTGTTCTCTTCGGTGCGGATGACCCTGCCCTTCTCCCGGTCCATGATGTGGTTTTCCCTTTTGCAGTGGTCAGTGATTGCTGATTTGTAATGTTCATGTTGTGCTTGTTCTTTTACTGCTCTGATTTTTTCATTTTTTTGACAGGTAAGTCACACCCTCATGGAACATCAGCTGATAAAGACGGGTCTCAAGACACCATCATGCGACACTCTGAAGAAGGCAAAAGTCTCGCCGAAACATGTCAGGTAAAAAATTAACCTAAAACATAATTGTCTGCTTTTAATGAATCAGTCAAATATCAATAATAAGAAGACAAAATGAACCTAATACAAATAAATGAATGCTTAATAACTCCCCTGCACATGCTCCTAAAAATCCAAACCTTCACCTGTAAATAAAACGTCCCGACCTGAAGACATCTTAATGTTATTATTTTGTTATACACACAGCGCCGCCAAGTGGAATCAAAAATTTGTTTTTATTTAAATTTTCACGTACTGCACGGTGCCCTTTTGACGAATCCGACTGAAAATTAGTCAGAAAAGACTCAAGACAATGATCTTACTCTCTGCCGAATTTTGTGACGTTTTGGCAAAAGGCGTGGCTATTACGGTGCTGAAAAGTCCGATTGTACTCTGTGGCAACAAAAGCTCCGGCAACATGACTCAGATGATCCTATCTTCTCGAAGTTGTACACATTTGAGGATACTTCAGCCCTGAAGACATCTACCGACTTATTTTTCATCGTAGTAGTAGCGCCACCAACTGGTAAAAGCTAATACAAGTTATTTTCTTGGATGTTTTTCTCCGTGCAACTCAACAAGGTCGCCCTCATATATGCTCGGATGACTGTTTCGGCCATGAGGATGTCACAATACGAAATTAGTCCTTTTTCGTGAAAAGTTGTGGGAGTGGCATTGCACTGTTCGGCAATAAAACAACGCTGATTATGAGGTTCTAAATATGAACGACAACTCGTGAAACTTTACACACACATCAGGCCGAGCAAATTTATCAATATTTTATACGTTAGTTGTGCAGCTTTTTTGAAATGGCTCGCCATGGCCCTCGAGAAATGTTCAAAAAAGCAGCCCTGATTGAGTGTTTCACCTCGCTTTTTGTAAATTTTATGGAGTACAGTGAACCCTCGGTTATCGCGGTTAATGGGGACCGAGACCACCCGCGAAAACTGAAAATCCGCGAAGTAGCGGCGCACCTTCAAAAATGCTTAAAAAAAATATACAATATATATAATAAATATATATATATATATATATATATATATATATATATATATATATATATACGGGGAGAGAGAGAGTGAAATTCATTTTATAACAAAAAAACCAAATTATTATTAAAACGTATTATTTTTTTATTCCCCAGCCATTCTTTTTGTATTTATTTAATTACTCCGACTTTTACCTGCTGGTACGCCGTCCGGTGTGCCCTGTGAAATGAAAGGTGGCATTCTTTATTTATTTATTCATTCATAACTGACAGCCTCGCGCTCCGCTCGTGCCCGGGCGGAAGAGGTGCTCCAATTCGGCTTAACTGTGACACACGCCCGCCCTCCTCCCCCGGAACTTCCATTCGGTTAAACTTAGGGGCCGCTTGGCACCGCCCGTGCCCGGGGAAGGTGCTCCTCTTCGGCTTACTGTGACGCGAGCATGCCCTCCTCCTCCGGAGCTTCCATTCAGTTAAACTTAGGGGCCGCTTGGAACCGCCCGTGCCCGGGGAAGGTGCTCCTCTTCGGCTTACTGTGACGCGAGCATGCCCTCCTCCTCCGGAGCTTCCATTCGGTTAAACTTAGGGGCCGCTTGGAACCGCCCGTGCCCGGGGAAGGTGCTCCTCTTCGGCTTACTGTGACGCGAGCATGCCCTCCTCCTCCGGAGCTTCCATTCGGTTAAACTTAGGGGCCGCTTGGCACCGCCCGTGCCCGGGGAAGGTGCTCCTCTACGGCTTAACTGCCACGCACGCCGGCCGGAGCTCTGGTACGGTCCGAACCGCGCGAAACGTCGCCACCGATCGTGTCCGGGAGAACGTGCTCTTCTTCGTCCACTCTCCTCTTCGCCCACGCTCTTCTTCGGCGCACGCCGGCCGTCTAACCGCTCCAGCGCCCCGTCGTGCCGCTCGGCGAAACTACAATGCCCCCGAATATTTTTTAGACCCGCGAAGCACTGAACCCGCGAAAGGTGAACCGCGAAGTAGCGAGGGTTCACTGTATGTATAAGACCAAGACCTACAAAAAAGTCTCTTGGAGCAATGAGCTAGGTTTTACAGGAAGTCGGCCATTTTGAATTTACTTAAAAGGGGGCGGGTCACCACAATGGACTTTGTGTAGAAATTATTATTGGGGCCCGAGCAGCGACGGCGGCGAGGTCCCTATTGTTTTTGTAGAAATTATTATTAGGGCCTGAGCAGCGACCGCTACGAGGTCCCCATTGTTTTTGTGGAAATTATTATTATTTTTATTATTATTATTATTAGGGCCCGAGCAGTGACCGCTGCGAGGTCCCTATTGTTTTTCTAGAAATTGTGATTAGGGCCCGAGCTGCGACGGCTGCGAGGTCCCTATTGTTTTTGTAGAAAATATTATTACTTTTATTATTATTAATATTATTATTATTATTATTAGGGCCTGAGCAGCGACCGCTGCGAAGTCCCTATTGTTTTTGTAGAAATTATTATTATTATTATTTTTCCGATTGTTCGATCGCATTTTTGACCCCCGAAACATGCACAAAAACTCACCAAACTTGGCAGTCTCATCGGGCATGGCGAAAAATTTGATATTTTAACGTCTAATATGAACAGGAAGTGAGTTATGAATTTTTGAAAGTCCGACTTTTGCCCTTTTTTGCATGTTTACAGGGGTCATTCTTTTGCACCCTGATCCTAAAGGCTTCATCTGATTGCCTTAAAATTCTGTCTGTAGCATCTGAAGACCTGGGACAAACACTGGGGCTAAAATTTTTTGTTTCCGAAATACTATATGACGGGGGCGGGGCTTCAAAGTTTTCACTTAAGATTTCCTTCGCCGCAATGGACAAAATGCTTAATAACTCTCCTGCACATGCTGCTAAAAATCCAAAACTTCACATGTACATAAAAAGTCTGTACCTGAAGACATCTATATGTTTATATTCAGTTATACACCTTGCGCCAATCAATATCATTTTTTACATTTTGACGTACTGCACGGTGCCCTTTTAACGAATCTGATTGAAAATTGGCTAGAAAAGACTCAAGACATTGATCTTACTCTATCCCTATTTTTGTGACTTTCCTTCGAAGGGCGTGGCTATTACGGTGCCGCAGAGTCTGATTATTCTCCGTGGCAACAAAAGTTCCTGCAAAATGATTCAGATGATCCATCTTCTCGAAATTTTTCACATTTGAGGATATTCAGGCCCTGAAGACGGCTGCCAACTTATTTTTGATCGCAGTGGTAGCGCCAACAACTGGTTAAAACAAATACAAATTATTTTCGTTGATGTTTTTCTCCGGGCAGGTGAACAAAATCTACCTTATATTTGCTCGGATGAGTGTTTAGGCCTTGAGCATGTCACAATACGAAAGTCTTTCGCCTTCTTCAGAGTGTCACATGATGCTGTCTTGTGACCCGTCTTTATCAGCTGATGTTCCATGAGGGCGTGATTTACCTGTCACAAGAATGAAGGCAAGTCACGCCCCCCGCTGTCCGTTCACTCCGCCAAGATGCTGGTCCAGGTGGTAGAGAGGATGAAGGCTCCCTTGTCTCTGTTCATGGTTTTTATGCCTCGCTTGCAGATCTCAATGGCCTCTCTGATCCAGCGCTGTTGTTTGTTCTCTTCTGTGCGGATGACCCTGCCCTTCTCCCGGTCCATGATGTGGTTTTCCCTTTTGCAGTGGTCAGTGATTGCTGATTTGTAATGTTCATGTTGTGCTTGTTCTTTTACTGCTCTGATTTTTTTCATTTTTTTGACAGGTAAGTCACACCCTCATGGAACATCAGCTCAAGACACCATCATGCGACACTCTGAAGAAGGCGAAAGACTCGCCGAAACATGTCAGGTAAAAAATTAACCTAAAACATAATTGTCTGCTTTTAATGAATCAGTCAAATATCAATAATAAGAAGACAAAATGAACCTAATACAAATAAATGAATGCTAAATAACTCCCCTGCACATGCTCCTAAAAATCCAAACCTTCACCTGTAAATAAAACGTCCCGACCTGAAGACATCGTAATGTTATTATTTTGTTATACACACAGTGCCGCCAAGTGGAATCAAAAATTTGTTTTTATTTTAATTTTCACGTACTGCACGGTGCCCTTTTGACGAATCCGACTGAAAATTAGTCAGAAAAGACTCAAGACAATGATCTTACTCTCTGCCGAATTTTGTGACGTTTTGGCAAAAGGCGTGGCTATTAAGGTGCTGAAAAGTCCGATTGTACTCTGTGGCAACAAAAGCTCCGGCAACATGACTCAGATGATCCTATCTTCTCGAAGTTGTACACATTTGAGGATACTTCAGCCCTGAAGACATCTACCAACTTATTTTACATCGTAGTAGTAGTGCCACCAACTGGTAAAAGCTAATACAAGTTATTTTCTTGGATGTTTTTCTCCGTGCAACTCAACAAGGTCGCCCTCATATATGCTCGGATGACTGTTTCGGCCATGAGGATGTCACAATACGAAATTCGTCCTTTTTCGTGAAAAGTTGTGGGAGTGGCATTGCACTGTTCGGCAATAAAACAAAGCTGATTATGAGGTTCTAAATATGAACGACAACTCGTAAAACTTTACACACACATCAGGCCGAGCAAATTTATCAATATTTTATACGTTAGTTGTGCAGCTTTTTTGAAATGGCTCGCCATGGCCCTCGAGAAATGTTAAAAAAAGCAGCTCTGGTTGAGTGTTTCACCTCGCTTTTTGTAAATTTTATGGAGTACAGTGAACCCTCGGTTATCGCGGTTAACGGGGACCGAGACCACCCGCGAAAACTGAAAATCCGCGAAGTAGCGGCGCACCTTCAAAAATGCTTAAAAAAAATAAACAATATATATAATAAATATATATATATATATATATATATATATATATATATATATATATATATATATATATATATATATACGGGGAGAGAGAGAGTGAAATTCATGTTATAACAAAAAAACCAAATTATTATTAAAACGTATTATTTTTTTCTTCCCCAGCCATTCTTTTAGTATTTATTTAATTACTCCGACTTTTACCTGCTGGTACGCCGTCCGGTGTGCCCTGTGAAATGAAAGGTGGCATTCTTTATTTATTTATTCATTTATTCATTCATAACTGACAGCCTCGCGCTCCGCTCGTGCCCGGGCAGAAGAGGTGCTCCAATTTGGCTTAACTGTGACACACGCCCGCCCTCCTCCCCCGGAGCTTCCATTCGGTTAAACTTAGGGGCCGCTTGGCACCGCCCGTGCCCGGGGAAGGTGCTCCTCTTCGGCTTACTGTGACGCGAGCATGCCCTCCTCCTCCGGAGCTTCCATTCGGTTAAACTTAGGGGCCGCTTGGAACCGCCCGTGCCCGGGGAAGGTGCTCCTCTACGGCTTAACTGCCACGCACGCCGGCCGGAGCTCTGGTACGGTCCGAACCGCGCGAAACGTCGCCACCGATCGTGTCCGGGGGAACGTGCTCTTCTTCGTCCACTCTCCTCTTCGCCCACGCTCTTCTTCGGCGCACGCCGGCCGTCTAACCGCTCCAGCGCCCCGTCGTGCCGCTCGGCGAAACTACAATGCCCCCGAATATTTTTTAGACCCGCGAAGCACTGAACCCGCGAAAGGTGAACCGCGAAGTAGCGAGGGTTCACTGTATGTATAAGACCAAGACCTACAAAAAAGTCTCTTGGAGCAATGAGCTAGGTTTTACAAGAAGTCGGCCATTTTGAATTTACTTAAAAGGGGGCGGGTCACCACAATGGACTTTGTGTAGAAATTATTATTGGGGCCCGAGCAGCGACCGCGGCGAGGTCCCTATTGTTTTTGTAGAAAACATTATTACTTTTATTGTTATTATTATTATTATTATTAGGGCCTGAGCAGCGACCGCTGCGAAGTCCCTATTGTTTTTGTAGAAATTATTATTATTATTATTTTTCCGATTGTTCGATCGCATTTTTGACCCCCGAAACATGCACAAAAACTCACCAAACTTGGCAGTCTCATCGGGCATGGCGAAAAATTTGATATTTTAACGTCTAATATGAACAGGAAGTGAGTTATGAATTTTTGAAAGTCCGACTTTTGCCCTTTTTTGCATGTTTACAGGGGTCATTCTTTTGCACCCTGTTCCTAAAGGCTTCATCTGATTGCCTTAAAATTCTGTCTGTAGCATCTGAAGACCTGGCACAAACACTGGGGCTAAAATTTTTTGTTTCCGAAATACTATATGACGGGGGCGGGGCATCAAAGTTTTCACTTAAGATTTCCTTCGCCACAATGGACAAAATGCTTAATAACTCTCCTGCACATGCTGCTAAAAATCCAAAACTTCACATGTACATAAAGAGTCTGTACCTGAAGACATCTATATGTTTATATTCAGTTATACACCTTGCGCCAATCAATATCATTTTTTACATTTTGACGTACTGCACGGTGCCCTTTTAACGAATCTGATTGAAAATTGGCTAGAAAAGACTCAAGACATTGATCTTACTCTATCCCTATTTTTGTGACTTTCCTTCGAAGGGCGTGGCTATTACGGTGCCGCAGAGTCTGATTATTCTCCGTGGCAACAAAAGTTCCTGCAAAATGATTCAGATGATCCATCTTCTCGAAATTTTTCACATTTGAGGATATTCAGGCCCTGAAGACGGCTGCCAACTTATTTTTGATCGCAGTGGTAGCGCCACCAACTGGTTAAAACAAATACAAATTATTTTCGTTGATTTTTTTCTCCGGGCAGGTTAACAAAATCTACCTTACATTTGCTCGGATGAGTGTTTAGGCCTTGAGGATGTCACAATACGAAAGTCTTTCGCCTTCTTCAGAGTGTCACATGATGGTGTCTTGTGGCCCGTCTTTATCAGCTGATGTTCCATGAGGGCGTGACTTACCTGTCACAAGAATGAAGGCAAGTCACGCCCCCCGCTGTCCGTTCACTCCGCCAAAATGCTGCTCCAGGTGGTAGAGAGGATGAAGGCTCCCTTGTCTCTGTTCATGGTTTTTATGCCTCGCTTGCAGATCTCAATGGCCTCTCTGATCCAGCGCTGTTGTTTGTTCTCTTCGGTGCGGATGACCCTGCCCTTCTCCCGGTCCATGATGTGGTTTTCCCTTTTGCAGTGGTCAGTGATTGCTGATTTGTAATGTTCATGTTGTGCTTGTTCTTTTACTGCTCTGATTTTTCATTTTTTTGACAGGTAAGTCACACCCTCATGGAACATCAGCTGATAAAGACGGGTCTCAAGACACCATCATGCGACACTCTGAAGAAGGCGAAAGACTCGCCGAAACATGTCAGGTAAAAAATTAACCTAAAACATAATTGTCTGCTTTTAATGAATCAGTCAAATATCAATAATAAGAAGACAAAATGAACCTAATACAAATAAATGAATGCTTAATAACTCCCCTGCACATGCTCCTAAAAATCCAAACCTTCACCTGTAAATAAAACGTCCCGACCTGAAGACATCTTAATGTTATTATTTTGTTATACACACAGTGCCGCCAAGTGGAATCAAAAATTTGTTTTTATTTTAATTTTCACGTACTGCACGGTGCCCTTTTGACGAATCCGACTGAAAATTAGTCAGAAAAGACTCAAGACAATGATCTTACTCTCTGCCGAATTTTGTGACGTTTTGGCAAAAGGCGTGGCTATTAAGGTGCTGAAAAGTCCGATTGTACTTTGTGGCAACAAAAGCTCCGGCAACATGACTCAGATGATCCTATCTTCTCGAAGTTGTACACATTTGAGGATACTTCAGCCCTGAAGACATCTACCAACTTATTTTACATCGTAGTAGTAGCGCCACCAACTGGTAAAAGCTAATACAAGTTATTTTCTTGGATGTTTTTCTCCGTGCAACTCAACAAGGTCGCCCTCATATATGCTCGGATGACTGTTTCGGCCATGAGGATGTCACAATACGAAATTCGTGATTTTTCGTGAAAAGTTGTGGGAGTGGCATTGCACTGTTCGGCAATAAAACAAAGCTGATTATGAGGTTCTAAATATGAACGACAACTCGTAAAACTTTACACACACATCAGGCCGAGCAAATTCATCAATATTTTATAAGTTAGTTGTGCAGCTTTTTTGAAATGGCTCGCCATGGCCCTCGAGAAATGTTAAAAAAAAGCAGCTCTGGTTGAGTGTTTCACCTCGCTTTTTGTAAATTTTATGGAGTACAGTGAACCCTCGGTTATCGCGGTTAATGGGGACCGAGACCACCCGCGAAAACTGAAAATCCGCGAAGTAGCGGCGCACCTTCAAAAATGCTTAAAAAAAATATACAATATATATCATAAATATATATATATATATATATATATATATATATATATATATATATATATATATATATATATATATATACGGGGAGAGAGAGAGTGAAATTCATTTTATAACAAAAAAACCAAATTATTATTAAAACGTATTATTTTTTTATTCCCCAGCCATTCTTTTTGTATTTATTTAATTACTCCGACTTTTACCTGCTGGTACGCCGTCCGGTGTGCCCTGTGAAATGAAAGGTGGCATTCTTTATTTATTTATTCATTTATTCATTCATAACTGACAGCCTCGCGCTCCGCTCGTGCCCGGGCGGAAGAGGTGCTCCAATTCGGCTTAACTGTGACACACGCCCGCCCTCCTCCCCCGGAACTTCCATTCGGTTAAACTTAGGGGCCGCTTGGCACCGCCCGTGCCCGGGGAAGGTGCTCCTCTTCGGCTTACTGTGACGCGAGCATGCCCTCCTCCTCCGGAGCTTCCATTCAGTTAAACTTAGGGGCCGCTTGGAACCGCCCGTGCCCGGGGAAGGTGCTCCTCTTCGGCTTACTGTGACGCGAGCATGCCCTCCTCCTCCGGAGCTTCCATTCGGTTAAACTTAGGGGCCGCTTGGAACCGCCCGTGCCCGGGGAAGGTGCTCCTCTTCGGCTTACTGTGACGCGAGCATGCCCTCCTCCTCCGGAGCTTCCATTCGGTTAAACTTAGGGGCCGCTTGGCACCGCCCGTGCCCGGGGAAGGTGCTCCTCTACGGCTTAACTGCCACGCACGCCGGCCGGAGCTCTGGTACGGTCCGAACCGCGCGAAACGTCGCCACCGATCGTGTCCGGGAGAACGTGCTCTTCTTCGTCCACTCTCCTCTTCGCCCACGCTCTTCTTCGGCGCACGCCGGCCGTCTAACCGCTCCAGCGCCCCGTCGTGCCGCTCGGCGAAACTACAATGCCCCCGAATATTTTTTAGACCCGCGAAGCACTGAACCCGCGAAAGGTGAACCGCGAAGTAGCGAGGGTTCACTGTATGTATAAGACCAAGACCTACAAAAAAGTCTCTTGGAGCAATGAGCTAGGTTTTACAGGAAGTCGGCCATTTTGAATTTACTTAAAAGGGGGCGGGTCACCACAATGGACTTTGTGTAGAAATTATTATTGGGGCCCGAGCAGCGACCGCGGCGAGGTCCCTATTGTTTTTGTAGAAATTATTATTAGGGCCTGAGCAGCGACCGCTACGAGGTCCCCATTGTTTTTGTGGAAATTATTATTATTTTTATTATTATTATTATTAGGGCCCGAGCAGTGACCGCTGCGAGGTCCCTATTGTTTTTGTAGAAAATATTATTACTTTTATTATTATTAATATTATTATTATTATTATTAGGGCCTGAGCAGCGACCGCTGCAAAGTCCCTATTGTTTTTGTAGAAATTATTATTATTATTATTTTTCCGATTGTTCGATCGCATTTTTGACCCCCGAAACATGCACAAAAACTCACCAAACTTGGCAGTCTCATCGGGCATGGCGAAAAATTTGATATTTTAACGTCTAATATGAACAGGAAGTGAGTTATGAATTTTTGAAAGTCCGACTTTTGCCCTTTTTTGCATGTTTACAGGGGTCATTCTTTTGCACCCTGATCCTAAAGGCTTCATCTGATTGCCTTAAAATTCTGTCTGTAGCATCTGAAGACCTGGGACAAACACTGGGGCTAAAATTTTTTGTTTCCGAAATACTATATGACGGGGGCGGGGCTTCAAAGTTTTCACTTAAGATTTCCTTCGCCGCAATGGACAAAATGCTTAATAACTCTCCTGCACATGCTGCTAAAAATCCAAAACTTCACATGTACATAAAAAGTCTGTACCTGAAGACATCTATATGTTTATATTCAGTTATACACCTTGCGCCAATCAATATCATTTTTTACATTTTGACGTACTGCACGGTGCCCTTTTAACGAATCTGATTGAAAATTGGCTAGAAAAGACTCAAGACATTGATCTTACTCTATCCCTATTTTTGCGACTTTCCTTCGAAGGGCGTGGCTATTACGGTGCCGCAGAGTCTGATTATTCTCCGTGGCAACAAAAGTTCCTGCAAAATGATTCAGATGATCCATCTTCTCGAAATTTTTCACATTTGAGGATATTCAGGCCCTGAAGACGGCTGCCAACTTATTTTTGATCGCAGTGGTAGCGCCACCAACTGGTTAAAACAAATACAAATTATTTTCGTTGATGTTTTTCTCCGGGCAGGTGAACAAAATCTACCTTATATTTGCTCGGATGAGTGTTTAGGCCTTGAGCATGTCACAATACGAAAGTCTTTCGCCTTCTTCAGAGTGTCACATGATGCTGTCTTGTGACCCGTCTTTATCAGCTGATGTTCCATGAGGGCGTGACTTACCTGTCACAAGAATGAAGGCAAGTCACGCCCCCCGCTGTCCGTTCACTCCGCCAAGATGCTGGTCCAGGTGGTAGAGAGGATGAAGGCTCCCTTGTCTCTGTTCATGGTTTTTATGCCTCGCTTGCAGATCTCAATGGCCTCTCTGATCCAGCGCTGTTGTTTGTTCTCTTCTGTGCGGATGACCCTGCCCTTCTCCCGGTCCATGATGTGGTTTTCCCTTTTGCAGTGGTCAGTGATTGCTGATTTGTAATGTTCATGTTGTGCTTGTTCTTTTACTGCTCTGATTTTTTTCATTTTTTTGACAGGTAAGTCACACCCTCATGGAACATCAGCTCAAGACACCATCATGCGACACTCTGAAGAAGGCGAAAGACTCGCCGAAACATGTCAGGTAAAAAATTAACCTAAAACATAATTGTCTGCTTTTAATGAATCAGTCAAATATCAATAATAAGAAGACAAAATGAACCTAATACAAATAAATGAATGCTTAATAACTCCCCTGCACATGCTCCTAAAAATCCAAACCTTCACCTGTAAATAAAACGTCCCGACCTGAAGACATCGTAATGTTATTATTTTGTTATACACACAGTGCCGCCAAGTGGAATCAAAAATTTGTTTTTATTTTAATTTTCACGTACTGCACGGTGCCCTTTTGACGAATCCGACTGAAAATTAGTCAGAAAAGACTCAAGACAATGATCTTACTCTCTGCCGAATTTTGTGGCGTTTTGGCAAAAGGCGTGGCTATTAAGGTGCTGAAAAGTCCGATTGTACTCTGTGGCAACAAAAGCTCCGGCAACATGACTCAGATGATCTTATCTTCTCGAAGTTGTACACATTTGAGGATACTTCAGCCCTGAAGACATCTACCAACTTATTTTACATCGTAGTAGTAGCGCCACCAACTGGTAAAAGCTAATACAAGTTATTTTCTTGGATGTTTTTCTCCGTGCAACTCAACAAGGTCGCCCTCATATATGCTCGGATGACTGTTTCGGCCATGAGGATGTCACAATACGAAATTCGTCCTTTTTCGTGAAAAGTTGTGGGAGTGGCATTGCACTGTTCGGCAATAAAACAAAGCTGATTATGAGGTTCTAAATATGAACGACAACTCGTAAAACTTTACACACACATCAGGCCGAGCAAATTTATCAATATTTTATACGTTAGTTGTGCAGCTTTTTTGAAATGGCTCGCCATGGCCCTCGAGAAATGTTAAAAAAAGCAGCTCTGGTTGAGTGTTTCACCTCGCTTTTTGTAAATTTTATGGAGTACAGTGAACCCTCGGTTATCGCGGTTAATGGGGACCGAGACCACCCGCGAAAACTGAAAATCCGCGAAGTAGCGGCGCACCTTCAAAAATGCTTAAAAAAAATATACAATATATATAATAAATATATATATATATATATATATATATATATATATATATATACGGGGAGAGAGAGAGTGAAATTCATGTTATAACAAAAAAAACAAATTATTATTAAAACGTATTATTTTTTTATTCCCCAGCCATTCTTTTAGTATTTATTTAATTACTCCGACTTTTACCTGCTGGTACGCCGTCCGGTGTGCCCTGTGAAATGAAAGGTGGCTTTCTTTATTTATTTATTCATTTATTCATTCATAACTGACAGCCTCGCGCTCCGCTCGTGCCCGGGCAGAAGAGGTGCTCCAATTTGGCTTAACTGTGACACACGCCCGCCCTCCTCCCCCGGAGCTTCCATTCGGTTAAACTTAGGGGCCGCTTGGCACCGCCCGTGCCCGGGGAAGGTGCTCCTCTTCGGCTTACTGTGACGCGAGCATGCCCTCCTCCTCCGGAGCTTCCATTCGGTTAAACTTAGGGGCCGCTTGGAACCGCCCGTGCCCGGGGAAGGTGCTCCTCTACGGCTTCACTGCCACGCACGCCGGCCGGAGCTCTGGTACGGTCCGAACCGCGCGAAACGTCGCCACCGATCGTGTCCGGGGGAACGTGCTCTTCTTCGTCCACTCTCCTCTTCGCCCACGCTCTTCTTCGGCGCACGCCGGCCGTCTAACCGCTCCAGCGCCCCGTCGTGCCGCTCGGCGAAACTACAATGCCCCCGAATATTTTTTAGACCCGCGAAGCACTGAACCCGCGAAAGGTGAACCGCGAAGTAGCGAGGGTTCACTGTATGTATAAGACCAAGACCTACAAAAAAGTCTCTTGGAGCAATGAGCTAGGTTTTACAGGAAGTCGGCCATTTTGAATTTACTTAAAAGGGGGCGGGTCACCACAATGGACTTTGTGTAGAAATTATTATTGGGGCCCGAGCAGCGACCGCGGCGAGGTCCCTATTGTTTTTGTAGAAAACATTATTACTTTTATTATTATTATTATTATTATTATTAGGGCCTGAGCAGCGACCGCTGCGAAGTCCCTATTGTTTTTGTAGAAATTATTATTATTATTATTTTTCCGATTGTTCGATCGCATTTTTGACCCCCGAAACATGCACAAAAACTCACCAAACTTGGCAGTCTCATCGGGCATGGCGAAAAATTTGATATTTTAACGTCTAATATGAACAGGAAGTGAGTTATGAATTTTTGAAAGTCCGACTTTTGCCCTTTTTTGCATGTTTACAGGGGTCATTCTTTTGCACCCTGATCCTAAAGGCTTCATCTGATTGCCTTAAAATTCTGTCTGTAGCATCTGAAGACCTGGGACAAACACTGGGGCTAAAATTTTTTGTTTCCGAAATACTACATGACGGGGGCGGGGCTTCAAAGTTTTCACTTAAGATTTCCTTCGCCGCAATGGACAAAATGCTTAATAACTCTCCTGCACATGCTGCTAAAAATCCAAAACTTCACATGTACATAAAGAGTCTGTACCTGAAGACATCTATATGTTTATATTCAGTTATACACCTTGCGCCAATCAATATCATTTTTTACATTTTGACGTACTGCATGGTGCCCTTTTAACGAATCCGATTGAAAATTGGCTAGAAAAGACTCAAGACATTGATCTTACTCTATCCCTATTTTTATGACTTTCCTTCAAAGGGCGTGGCTATTACGGTGCCGCAGAGTCTGATTATTCTCCGTGGCAACAAAAGTTCCTGCAAAATGATTCAGATGATCCATCTTCTGGAAATCTTTCACATTTGAGGATATTCAGGCCCTGAAGACGGCTGCCAACTTATTTTTGATCGCAGTGGTAGCGCCACCAACTGGTTAAAACAAATACAAATTATTTTCGTTGATGTTTTTCTCCGGGCAGGTGAACAAAATCTACCTTATATTTGCTCGGATGAGTGTTTAGGCCTTGAGCATGTCACAATACAAAAGTCTTTCGCCTTCTTCAGAGTGTCACATGATGCTGTCTTGTGACCCGTCTTTATCAGCTGATGTTCCATGAGGGCGTGACTTACCTGTCACAAGAATGAAGGCAAGTCACGCCCCCCGCTGTCCGTTCACTCCGCCAAGATGCTGGTCCAGGTGGTAGAGAGGATGAAGGCTCCCTTGTCTCTGTTCATGGTTTTTATGCCTCGCTTGCAGATCTCAATGGCCTCTCTGATCCAGCGCTGTTGTTTGTTCTCTTCTGTGCGGATGACCCTGCCCTTCTCCCGGTCCATGATGTGGTTTTCCCTTTTGCAGTGGTCAGTGATTGCTGATTTGTAATGTTCATGTTGTGCTTGTTCTTTTACTGCTCTGATTTTTTCATTTTTTTGACAGGTAAGTCACACCCTCATGGAACATCAGCTGATAAAGACGGGTCTCAAGACACCATCATGCGACACTCTGAAGAAGGCGAAAGACTCGCCGAAACATGTCAGGTAAAAAATTAACCTAAAACATAATTGTCTGCTTTTAATGAATCAGTCAAATATCAATAATAAGAAGACAAAATGAACCTAATACAAATAAATGAATGCTTAATAACTCCCCTGCACATGCTCCTAAAAATCCAAACCTTCACCTGTAAATAAAACGTCCCGACCTGAAGACATCTTAATGTTATTATTTTGTTATACACACAGTGCCGCCAAGTGGAATCAAAAATTTGTTTTTATTTTAATTTTCACGTACTGCACGGTGCCCTTTTGACGAATCCGACTGAAAATTAGTCAGAAAAGACTCAAGACAATGATCTTACTCTCTGCCGAATTTTGTGACGTTTTGGCAAAAGGCGTGGCTATTAAGGTGCTGAAAAGTCCGATTGTACTCTGTGGCAACAAAAGCTCCGGCAACATGACTCAGATGATCCTATCTTCTCGAAGTTGTACACATTTGAGGATACTTCAGCCCTGAAGACATCTACCAACTTATTTTACATCGTAGTAGTAGCGCCACCAACTGGTAAAAGCTAATACAAGTTATTTTCTTGGATGTTTTTCTCCGTGCAACTCAACAAGGTCGCCCTCATATATGCTCGGATGACTGTTTCGGCCATGAGGATGTCACAATACGAAATTCGTGATTTTTCGTGAAAAGTTGTGGGAGTGGCATTGCACTGTTCGGCAATAAAACAAAGCTGATTATGAGGTTCTAAATATGAACGACAACTCGTAAAACTTTACACACACATCAGGCCGAGCAAATTTATCAATATTTTATACGTTAGTTGTGCAGCTTTTTTGAAATGGCTCGCCATGGCCCTCGAGAAATGTTAAAAAAAAGCAGCTCTGGTTGAATGTTTCACCTCGCTTTTTGTAAATTTTATGGAGTACAGTGAACTCTCTGTTATCGCGGTTAATGGGGACCGAGACCATCCGCGAAAACTGAAAATCCGCGAAGTAGCGGCGCACCTTCAAAAATGCTTAAAAAAAATATACAATATATATAATAAATATATAAATATATATATATATATATATATATATATATATATATATATATACGGGGAGAGAGAGAGTGAAATTCATGTTATAAAAAAAAAAACAAATTATTATTAAAACGTATTATTTTTTTATTCCCCAGCCATTCTTTTTGTATTTATTTAATTACTCCGACTTTTACCTGCTGGTACGCCGTCCGGTGTGCCCTGTGAAATGAAAGGTGGCATTCTTTATTTATTTATTTATTCATTTATTCATTCATAACTGACAGCCTCGCGCTCCGCTCGTGCCCGGGCAGAAGAGGTGCTCCAATTTGGCTTAACTGTGACACACGCCCGTCCTCCTCCCCCGGAGCTTCCATTCGGTTAAACTTAGGGGCCGCTTGGCACCGCCCGTGCCCGGGGAAGGTGCTCCTCTTCGGCTTACTGTGACGCGAGCATGCCCTCCTCCTCCGGAGCTTCCATTCGGTTAAACTTAGGGGCCGCTTGGAACCGCCCGTGCCCGGGGAAGGTGCTCCTCTTCGGCTTACTGTGACGCGAGCATGCCCTCCTCCTCCGGAGCTTCCATTCGGTTAAACTTAGGGGCCGCTTGGCACCGCCCGTGCCCGGGGAAGGTGCTCCTCTACGGCTTAACTGCCACGCACGCTGGCCGGAGCTCTGGTACGGTCCGAACCGCGCGAAACGTCGCCACCGATCGTGTCCGGGGGAACGTGCTCTTCTTCGTCCACTCTCCTCTTCGCCCACGCTCTTCTTCGGCGCACGCCGGCCGTCTAACCGCTCCAGCGCCCCGTCGTGCCGCTCGGCGAAACTACAATGCCCCCGAATATTTTTTAGACCCGCGAAGCACTGAACCCGCGAAAGGTGAACCGCGAAGTAGCGAGGGTTCACTGTATGTATAAGACCAAGACCTACAAAAAAGTCTATTGGAGCAATGAGCTAGGTTTTACAGGAAGTCGGCCATTTTGAATTTACTTAAAAGGGGGCGGGTCACCACAATGGACTTTGTGTAGAAATTATTATTGGGGCCCGAGCAGCGACCGCGGCGAGGTCCCTATTGTTTTTGTAGAAGATATTATTACTTTTATTATTATTATTATTATTATTATTAGGGTCTGAGCAGCGACCGCTGCGAAGTCCCTATTGTTTTTGTAGAAATTATTTTTATTATTATTTTTCCGATTGTTCGATCGCATTTTTGACCCCCGAAACATGCACAAAAACTCACCAAACTTGGCAGTCTCATCGGGCATGGCGAAAAATTTGATATTTTAACGTCTAATATGAACAGGAAGTGAGTTATGAATTTTTGAAAGTCCGACTTTTGCCCTTTTTTGCATGTTTACAGGGGTCATTCTTTTGCACCCTGATCCTAAAGGCTTCATCTGATTGCCTTAAAATTCTGTCTGTAGCATCTGAAGACCTGGCACAAACACTGGGGCTAAAATTTTTTGTTTCCGAAATACTATATGACGGGGGCGAGGCATCAAAGTTTTCACTTAAGATTTCCTTCGCCGCAATGGACAAAATGCTTAATAACTCTCCTGCACATGCTGCTAAAAATCCAAAACTTCACATGTACATAAAGAGTCTGTACCTGAAGACATCTATATATTTATATTCATTTATACACCTTGCGCCAATCAATATCATTTTTTACATTTTGACGTACTGCACGGTGCCCTTTTAACGAATCTGATTGAAAATTGGCTAGAAAAGACTCAAGACATTGATCTTACTCTATCCCTATTTTTGTGACTTTCCTTCGAAGGGCGTGGCTATTACGGTGCCGCAGAGTCTGATTATTCTCTGTGGCAACAAAAGTTCCTGCAAAATGATTCAGATGATCCATCTTCTCGAAATTTTTCACATTTGAGGATATTCAGGCCCTGAAGACGGCTGCCAACTTATTTTTGATCGCAGTGGTAGCGCCACCAACTGGTTAAAACAAATACAAATTATTTTCGTTGATTTTTTTCTCCGGGCAGGTTAACAAAATCTACCTTACATTTGCTCGGATGAGTGTTTAGGCCTTGAGGATGTCACAATACGAAAGTCTTTCGCCTTCTTCAGAGTGTCACATGATGGTGTCTTGTGGCCCGTCTTTATCAGCTGATGTTCCATGAGGGCGTGACTTACCTGTCACAAGAATGAAGGCAAGTCACGCCCCCCGCTGTCCGTTCACTCCGCCAAAATGCTGCTCCAGGTGGTAGAGAGGATGAAGGCTCCCTTGTCTCTGTTCATGGTTTTTATGCCTCGCTTGCAGATCTCAATGGCCTCTCTGATCCAGCGCTGTTGTTTGTTCTCTTCGGTGCGGATGACCCTGCCCTTCTCCCGGTCCATGATGTGGTTTTCCCTTTTGCAGTGGTCAGTGATTGCTGATTTGTAATGTTCATGTTGTGCTTGTTCTTTTACTGCTCTGATTTTTTCATTTTTTTGACAGTTAAGTCACACCCTCATGGAACATCAGCTGATAAAGACGGGTCTCAAGACACCATCATGCGACACTCTGAAGAAGGCAAAAGACTCGCCGAAACATGTCAGGTAAAAAATTAACCTAAAACATAATTGTCTGCTTTTAATGAATCAGTCAAATATCAATAATAAGAAGACAAAATGAACCTAATACAAATAAATGAATGCTTAATAACTCCCCTGCACATGCTCCTAAAAATCCAAACCTTCACCTGTAAATAAAACGTCCCGACCTGAAGACATCTTAATGTTATTATTTTGTTATACACACAGCGCCGCCAAGTGGAATCAAAAATTTGTTTTTATTTTAATTTTCACGTACTGCACGGTGCCCTTTTGACGAATCCGACTGAAAATTAGTCAGAAAAGACTCAAGACAATGATCTTACTCTCTGCCGAATTTTGTGACGTTTTGGCAAAAGGCGTGGCTATTAAGGTGCTGAAAAGTCCGATTGTACTCTGTGGCAACAAAAGCTCCGGCAACATGACTCAGATGATCCTATCTTCTCGAAGTTGTACACATTTGAGGATACTTCAGCCCTGAAGACATCTACCGACTTATTTTTCATCGTAGTAGTAGCGCCACCAACTGGTAAAAGCTAATACAAGTTATTTTCTTGGATGTTTTTCTCCGTGCAACTCAACAAGGTCGCCCTCATATATGCTCGGATGACTGTTTCGGCCATGAGGATGTCACAACACGAAATTAGTCCTTTTTCGTGAAAAGTTGTGGGAGTGGCATTGCACTGTTCGGCAATAAAACAACGCTGATTATGAGGTTCTAAATATGAACGACAACTCGTGAAACTTTACACACACATCAGGCCGAGCAAATTTATCAATATTTTATACGTTAGTTGTGCAGCTTTTTTGAAATGGCTCGCCATGGCCCTCGAGAAATGTTCAAAAAAGCAGCCCTGATTGAGTGTTTCACCTCGCTTTTTGTAAATTTTATGGAGTACAGTGAACCCTCGGTTATCGCGGTTAATGGGGACCGAGACCACCCGCGAAAACTGAAAATCCGCGAAGTAGCGGCGCACCTTCAAAAATGCTTAAAAAAAATATACAATATATATAATAAATATATATATATATATATATATATATATATATATATATATATATATACGGGGAGAGAGAGAGTGAAATTCATTTTATAACAAAAAAACCAAATTATTATTAAAACGTATTATTTTTTTATTCCCCAGCCATTCTTTTTGTATTTATTTAATTACTCCGACTTTTACCTGCTGGTACGCCGTCCGGTGTGCCCTGTGAAATGAAAGGTGGCATTCTTTATTTATTTATTCATTTATTCATTCATAACTGACAGCCTCGCGCTCCGCTCGTGCCCGGGCGGAAGAGGTGCTCCAATTCGGCTTAACTGTGACACACGCCCGCCCTCCTCCCCCGGAACTTCCATTCGGTTAAACTTAGGGGCCGCTTGGCACCGCCCGTGCCCGGGGAAGGTGCTCCTCTTCGGCTTACTGTGACGCGAGCATGCCCTCCTCCTCCGGAGCTTCCATTCAGTTAAACTTAGGGGCCGCTTGGAACCGCCCGTGCCCGGGGAAGGTGCTCCTCTTCGGCTTACTGTGACGCGAGCATGCCCTCCTCCTCCGGAGCTTCCATTCGGTTAAACTTAGGGGCCGCTTGGAACCGCCCGTGCCCGGGGAAGGTGCTCCTCTTCGGCTTACTGTGACGCGAGCATGCCCTCCTCCTCCGGAGCTTCCATTCGGTTAAACTTAGGGGCCGCTTGGCACCGCCCGTGCCCGGGGAAGGTGCTCCTCTACGGCTTAACTGCCACGCACGCCGGCCGGAGCTCTGGTACGGTCCGAACCGCGCGAAACGTCGCCACCGATCGTGTCCGGGAGAACGTGCTCTTCTTCGTCCACTCTCCTCTTTGCCCACGCTCTTCTTCGGCGCACGCCGGCCGTCTAACCGCTCCAGCGCCCCGTCGTGCCGCTCGGCGAAACTACAATGCCCCCGAATATTTTTTAGACCCGCGAAGCACTGAACCCGCGAAAGGTGAACCGCGAAGTAGCGAGGGTTCACTGTATGTATAAGACCAAGACCTACAAAAAAGTCTCTTGGAGCAATGAGCTAGGTTTTACAGGAAGTCGGCCATTTTGAATTTACTTAAAAGGGGGCGGGTCACCACAATGGACTTTGTGTAGAAATTATTATTGGGGCCCGAGCAGCGACGGCGGCGAGGTCCCTATTGTTTTTGTAGAAATTATTATTAGGGCCTGAGCAGCGACCGCTACGAGGTCCCCATTGTTTTTGTGGAAATTATTATTATTTTTATTATTATTATTATTAGGGCCCGAGCAGTGACCGCTGCGAGGTCCCTATTGTTTTTCTAGAAATTGTTATTAGGGCCCGAGCTGCGACGGCTGCGAGGTCCCTATTGTTTTTGTAGAAAATATTATTACTTTTATTATTATTAATATTATTATTATTATTATTAGGGCCTGAGCAGCGACCGCTGCGAAGTCCCTATTGTTTTTGTAGAAATTATTATTATTATTATTTTTCCGATTGTTCGATCGCATTTTTGACCCCCGAAACATGCACAAAAACTCACCAAACTTGGCAGTCTCATCGGGCATGGCGAAAAATGTGATATTTTAACGTCTAATATGAACAGGAAGTGAGTTATGAATTTTTGAAAGTCCGACTTTTGCCCTTTTTTGCATGTTTACAGGGGTCATTCTTTTGCACCCTGATCCTAAAGGCTTCATCTGATTGCCTTAAAATTCTGTCTGTAGCATCTGAAGACCTGGGACAAACACTGGGGCTAAAATTTTTTGTTTCCGAAATACTATATGACGGGGGCGGGGCTTCAAAGTTTTCACTTAAGATTTCCTTCGCCGCAATGGACAAAATGCTTAATAACTCTCCTGCACATGCTGCTAAAAATCCAAAACTTCACATGTACATAAAAAGTCTGTACCTGAAGACATCTATATGTTTATATTCAGTTATACACCTTGCGCCAATCAATATCATTTTTTACATTTTGACGTACTGCACGGTGCCCTTTTAACGAATCTGATTGAAAATTGGCTAGAAAAGACTCAAGACATTGATCTTACTCTATCCCTATTTTTGTGACTTTCCTTCGAAGGGCGTGGCTATTACGGTGCCGCAGAGTCTGATTATTCTCTGTGGCAACAAAAGTTCCTGCAAAATGATTCAGATGATCCATCTTCTCGAAATTTTTCACATTTGAGGATATTCAGGCCCTGAAGACGGCTGCCAACTTATTTTTGATCGCAGTGGTAGCGCCACCAACTGGTTAAAACAAATACAAATTATTTTCGTTGATGTTTTTCTCCGGGCAGGTGAACAAAATCTACCTTATATTTGCTCGGATGAGTGTTTAGGCCTTGAGCATGTCACAATACGAAAGTCTTTCGCCTTCTTCAGAGTGTCACATGATGCTGTCTTGTGACCCGTCTTTATCAGCTGATGTTCCATGAGGGCGTGACTTACCTGTCACAAGAATGAAGGCAAGTCACGCCCCCCGCTGTCCGTTCACTCCGCCAAGATGCTGGTCCAGGTGGTAGAGAGGATGAAGGCTCCCTTGTCTCTGTTCATGGTTTTTATGCCTCGCTTGCAGATCTCAATGGCCTCTCTGATCCAGCGCTGTTGTTTGTTCTCTTCTGTGCGGATGACCCTGCCCTTCTCCCGGTCCATGATGTGGTTTTCCCTTTTGCAGTGGTCAGTGATTGCTGATTTGTAATGTTCATGTTGTGCTTGTTCTTTTACTGCTCTGATTTTTTTAATTTTTTTGACAGGTAAGTCACACCCTCATGGAACATCAGCTCAAGACACCATAATGCGACACTCTGAAGAAGGCGAAAGACTCGCCGAAACATGTCAGGTAAAAAATTAACCTAAAACATAATTGTCTGCTTTTAATGAATCAGTCAAATATCAATAATAAGAAGACAAAATGAACCTAATACAAATAAATGAATGCTTAATAACTCCCCTGCAGATGCTCCTAAAAATCCAAACCTTCACCTGTAAATAAAACGTCCCGACCTGAAGACATCGTAATGTTATTATTTTGTTATACACACAGTGCCGCCAAGTGGAATCAAAAATTTGTTTTTATTTTAATTTTCACGTACTGCACGGTGCCCTTTTGACGAATCCGACTGAAAATTAGTCAGAAAAGATTCAAGACAATGATCTTACTCTCTGCCGAATTTTGTGACGTTTTGGCAAAAGGCGTGGCTATGAAGGTGCTGAAAAGTCCGATTGTACTCTGTGGCAACAAAAGCTCCGGCAACATGACTCAGATGATCCTATCTTCTCGAAGTTGTACACATTTGAGGATACTTCAGCCCTGAAGACAGCTTCCGACTTATTTTACATCGTAGTAGTAGCGCCACCAACTGGTAAAAGCTAATACAAGTTATTTTCTTGGATGTTTTTCTCCGTGCAACTCAACAAGGTCGCCCTCATATATGCTCGGATGACTGTTTCGGCCATGAGGATGTCACAATACGAAATTCGTCCTTTTTCGTGAAAAGTTGTGGGAGTGGCATTGCACTGTTCGGCAATAAAACAAAGCTGATTATGAGGTTCTAAATATGAACGACAACTCGTAAAACTTTACACACACATCAGGCCGAGCAAATTTATCAATATTTTATACGTTAGTTGTGCAGCTTTTTTGAAATGGCTCGCCATGGCCCTCGAGAAATGTTAAAAAAAGCAGCTCTGGTTGAGTGTTTCACCTCGCTTTTTGTAAATTTTATGGAGTACAGTGAACCCTCGGTTATCGCGGTTAATGGGGAGCGAGACCACCCGCGAAAACTGAAAATCCGCGAAGTAGCGGCGCACCTTCAAAAATGCTTAAAAAAAATATACAATATATATAATAAATATATATATATATATATATATATATATATATATATATATATATATATATATATATATATATATATACGGGGAGAGAGAGAGTGAAATTCATGTTATAACAAAAAAAACAAATTATTATTAAAACGTATTATTTTTTTATTCCCCAGCCATTCTTTTAGTATTTATTTAATTACTCCGACTTTTACCTGCTGGTACGCCGTCCGGTTTGCCCTGTGAAATGAAAGGTGGCATTCTTTATTTATTTATTCATTTATTCATTCATAACTGACAGCCTCGCGCTCCGCTCGTGCCCGGGTAGAAGAGGTGCTCCAATTTGGCTTAACTGTGACACACGCCCGCCCTCCTCCCCCGGAGCTTCCATTCGGTTAAACTTAGGGGCCGCTTGGCACCGCCCGTGCCCGGGGAAGGTGCTCCTCTTCGGCTTACTGTGACGCGAGCATGCCCTCCTCCTCCGGAGCTTCCATTCGGTTAAACTTAGGGGCCGCTTGGAACCGCCCGTGCCCGGGGAAGGTGCTCCTCTACGGCTTAACTGCCACGCACGCCGGCCGGAGCTCTGGTACGGTCCGAACCGCGCGAAACGTCGCCACCGATCGTGTCCGGGGGAACGTGCTCTTCTTCGTCCACTCTCCTCTTCGCCCACGCTCTTCTTCGGCGCACGCCGGCCGTCTAACCGCTCCAGCGCCCCGTCGTGCCGCTCGGCGAAACTACAATGCCCCCGAATATTTTTTAGACCCGCGAAGCACTGAACCCGCGAAAGGTGAACCGCGAAGTAGCGAGGGTTCACTGTATGTATAAGACCAAGACCTACAAAAAAGTCTCTTGGAGCAATGAGCTAGGTTTTACAGGAAGTCGGCCATTTTGAATTTACTTAAAAGGGGGCGGGTCACCACAATGGACTTTGTGTAGTAATTATTATTGGGGCCCGAGCAGCGACCGCGGCGAGGTCCCTATTGTTTTTGTAGAAATTATTATTATTATTATTTTTCCGATTGTTCGATCGCATTTTTGACCCCTGAAACATGCACAAAAACTCACCAAACTTGGCAGTCTCATCGGGCATGGCGAAAAATTTGATATTTTAACGTCTAATATGAACAGGAAGTGAGTTATGAATTTTTGAAAGTCCGACTTTTGCCCTTTTTTGCATGTTTACAGGGGTCATTCTTTTGCACCCTGATCCTAAAGGCTTCATCTGATTGCCTTAAAATTCTGTCTGTAGCATCTGAAGACCTGGGACAAACACTGGGGCTAAAATTTTTTGTTTCCGAAATACTATATGACGGGGGCGGGGCTTCAAAGTTTTCACTTAAGATTTCCTTCGCCGCAATGGACAAAATGCTTAATAACTCTCCTGCACATGCTGCTAAAAATCCAAAACTTCACATGTACATAAAGAGTCTGTACCTGAAGACATCTATATGTTTATATTCAGTTATACACCTTGCGCCAATCAATATCATTTTTTACATTTTGACGTACTGCATGGTGCCCTTTTAACGAATCCGATTGAAAATTGGCTAGAAAAGACTCAAGACATTGATCTTACTCTATCCCTATTTTTATGACTTTCCTTCAAAGGGCGTGGCTATTACGGTGCCGCAGAGTCTGATTATTCTCCGTGGCAACAAAAGTTCCTGCAAAATGATTCAGATGATCCATCTTCTGGAAATCTTTCACATTTTAGGATATTCAGGCCCTGAAGACGGCTGCCAACTTATTTTTGATCGCAGTGGTAGCGCCACCAACTGGTTAAAACAAATACAAATTATTTTCGTTGATGTTTTTCTCCGGGCAGGTGAACAAAATCTACCTTATATTTGCTCGGATGAGTGTTTAGGCCTTGAGCATGTCACAATACAAAAGTCTTTCGCCTTCTTCAGAGTGTCACATGATGCTGTCTTGTGACCCGTCTTTATCAGCTGATGTTCCATGAGGGCGTGACTTACCTGTCACAAGAATGAAGGCAAGTCACGCCCCCCGCTGTCCGTTCACTCCGCCAAGATGCTGGTCCAGGTGGTAGAGAGGATGAAGGCTCCCTTGTCTCTGTTCATGGTTTTTATGCCTCGCTTGCAGATCTCAATGGCCTCTCTGATCCAGCGCTGTTGTTTGTTCTCTTCTGTGCGGATGACCCTGCCCTTCTCCCGGTCCATGATGTGGTTTTCCCTTTTGCAGTGGTCAGTGATTGCTGATTTGTAATGTTCATGTTGTGTTTGTTCTTTTACTGCTCTGATTTTTTCATTTTTTTGACAGGTAAGTCACACCCTCATGGAACATCAGCTGATAAAGACGGGTCTCAAGACACCATCATGCGACACTCTGAAGAAGGCGAAAGACTCGCCGAAACATGTCAGGTAAAAAATTAACCTAAAACATAATTGTCTGCTTTTAATGAATCAGTCAAATATCAATAATAAGAAGACAAAATGAACCTAATACAAATAAATGAATGCTTAATAACTCCCCTGCACATGCTCCTAAAAATCCAAACCTTCACCTGTAAATAAAACGTCCCGACCTGAAGACATCTTAATGTTATTATTTTGTTATACACACAGTGCCGCCAAGTGGAATCAAAAATTTTTTTTAATTTTAATTTTCACGTACTGCACGGTGCCCTTTTGACGAATCCGACTGAAAATTAGTCAGAAAAGACTCAAGACAATGATCTTACTCTCTGCCGAATTTTGTGACGTTTTTGCAAAAGGCGAGGCTATTAAGGTGCTGAAAAGTCCGATTGTACTCTGTGGCAACAAAAGCTCCGGCAACATGACTCAGATGATCCTATCTTCTCGAAGTTGTACACATTTGAGGATACTTCAGCCCTGAAGACATCTACCAACTTATTTTACATCGTAGTAGTCGCGCCACCAACTGGTAAAAGCTAATACAAGTTATTTTCTTGGATGTTTTTCTCCGTGCAACTCAACAAGGTCGCCCTCATATATGCTCGGATTACTGTTTCGGCCATGAGGATGTCACAATACGAAATTAGTCCTTTTTCGTGAAAAGTTGTGGGAGTGGCATTGCACTGTTCGGCAATAAAACAACGCTGATTATGAGGTTCTAAATATGAACGACAACTCGTGAAACTTTACACACACATGAGGCCGAGCAAATTTATCAATATTTTATACGTTAGTTGTGCAGCTTTTTTGAAATGGCTCGCCATGGCCCTCGAGAAATGTTAAAAAAAAGCAGCTCTGGTTGAGTGTTTCACCTCGCTTTTTGTAAATTTTATGGAGTACAGTGAACCCTCGGTTATCGCGGTTAATGGGGACCGAGACCACCCGCGAAAACTGAAAATCCGCGAAGTAGCGGCGCACCTTCAAAAATGCTTAAAAAAAATATACAATATATATAATAAATATGTAAATATATATATATATATATATATATATATATATAAAAAAAAATATATATATATATATATATATATGTATATATGTATATACGGGGAGAGAGAGAGTGAAATTCATGTTATAACAAAAAAACCAAATTATTATTAAAACGTATTGTTTTTTTATTCCCCAGCCATTCTTTTTGTATTTATTTAATTACTCCGACTTTTACCTGCTGGTACGCCGTCCGGTGTGCCCTGTGAAATGAAAGGTGGCATTCTTTATTTATTTATTCATTTATTCATTCATAACTGACAGCCTCGCGCTCCGCTCGTGCCCGGGCAGAAGAGGTGCTCCAATTTGGCTTAACTGTGACACACGCCCGTCCTCCTCCCCCGGAGCTTCCATTCGGTTAAACTTAGGGGCCGCTTGGCACCGCCCGTGCCCGGGGAAGGTGCTCCTCTTCGGCTTACTGTGACGCGAGCATGCCCTCCTCCTCCGGAGCTTCCATTCGGTTAAACTTAGGGGCCGCTTGGAACCGCCCGTGCCCGGGGAAGGTGCTCCTCTTCGGCTTACTGTGACGCGAGCATGCCCTCCTCCTCCGGGCTTCCATTCGGTTAAACTTAGGGGCCGCTTGGCACCGCCCGTGCCCGGGGATGGTGCTCCTCTACGGCTTAACTGCCACGCACGCTGGCCGGAGCTCTGGTACGGTCCGAACCGCGCGAAACGTCGCCACCGATCGTGTCCGGGGGAACGTGCTCTTCTTCGTCCACTCTCCTCTTCGCCCACGCTCTTCTTCGGCGCACGCCGGCCGTCTAACCGCTCCAGCGCCCCGTCGTGCCGCTCGGCGAAACTACAATGCCCCCGAATATTTTTTAGACCCGCGAAGCACTGAACCCGCGAAAGGTGAACCGCGAAGTAGTGAGGGTTCACTGTATGTATAAGACCAAGACCTACAAAAAAGTCTCTTGGAGCAATGAGCTAGGTTTTACAGGAAGTCGGCCATTTTGAATTTACTTAAAAGGGGGCGGGTGACCACAATGGACTTTGTGTAGAAATTATTATTGGGGCCCGAGCAGCGACCGCGGCGAGGTCCCTATTGTTTTTGTAGAAGATATTATTACTTTTATTATTATTATTATTATTATTATTAGGGCCTGAGCAGCGACCGCTGCGAAGTCCCTATTGTTTTTGTAGAAATTATTATTATTATTATTTTTCCGATTGTTCGATCGCATTTTTGACCCCCGAAACATGCACAAAAACTCACCAAACTTGGCAGTCTCATCGGGCATGGCGAAAAATTTGATATTTTAACGTCTAATATGAACAGGAAGTGAGTTATGAATTTTTGAAAGTCCGACTTTTGCCCTTTTTTGCATGTTTACAGGGGTCATTCTTTTGCACCCTGATCCTAAAGGCTTCATCTGATTGCCTTAAAATTCTGTCTGTAGCATCTGAAGACCTGGCACAAACACTGGGGCTAAAATTTTTTGTTTCCAAAATACTATATGACGGGGGCGGGGCATCAAAGTTTTCACTTAAGATTTCCTTCGCCGCAATGGACAAAATGCTTAATAACTCTCCTGCACATGCTGCTAAAAATCCAAAACTTCACATGTACATAAAGAGTCTGTACCTGAAGACATCTATATGTTTATATTCAGTTATACACCTTGCGCCAATCAATATCATTTTTTACATTTTGACGTACTGCACGGTGCCCTTTTAACGAATCTGATTGAAAATTGGCTAGAAAAGACTCAAGACATTGATCTTACTCTATCCCTATTTTTGTGACTTTCCTTCGAAGGGCGTGGCTATTACGGTGCCGCAGAGTCTGATTATTCTCCGTGGCAACAAAAGTTCCTGCAAAATGATTCAGATGATCCATCTTCTCGAAATTTTTCACATTTGAGGATATTCAGGCCCTGAAGACGGCTGCCAACTTATTTTTGATCGCAGTGGTAGCGCCACCAACTGGTTAAAACAAATACAAATTATTTTCGTTGATTTTTTTCTCCGGGCAGGTTAACAAAATCTACCTTACATTTGCTCGGATGAGTGTTTAGGCCTTGAGGATGTCACAATACGAAAGTCTTTCGCCTTCTTCAGAGTGTCACATGATGGTGTCTTGTGGCCCGTCTTTATCAACTGATGTTCCATGAGGGCGTGACTTACCTGTCACAAGAATGAAGGCAAGTCACGCCCCCCGCTGTCCGTTCACTCCGCCAAAATGCTGCTCCAGGTGGTAGAGAGGATGAAGGCTCCCTTGTCTCTGTTCATGGTTTTTATGCCTCGCTTGCAGATCTCAATGGCCTCTCTGATCCAGCGCTGTTGTTTGTTCTCTTCGGTGCGGATGACCCTGCCCTTCTCCCGGTCCATGATGTGGTTTTCCCTTTTGCAGTGGTCAGTGATTGCTGATTTGTAATGTTCATGTTGTGCTTGTTCTTTGACTGCTCTGATTTTTCATTTTTTTGACAGGTAAGTCACACCCTCATGGAACATCAGCTGATAAAGACGGGTCTCAAGACACCATCATGCGACACTCTGAAGAAGGCGAAAGACTCGCCGAAACATGTCAGGTAAAAAATTAACCTAAAACATAATTGTCTGCTTTTAATGAATCAGTCAAATATCAATAATAAGAAGACAAAATGAACCTAATACAAATAAATGAATGCTTAATAACTCCCCTGCACATGCTCCTAAAAATCCAAACCTTCACCTGTAAATAAAACGTCCCGACCTGAAGACATCTTAATGTTATTATTTTGTTATACACACAGTGCCGCCAAGTGGAATCAAAAATTTGTTTTTATTTTAATTTTCACGTACTGCACGGTGCCCTTTTGACGAATCCGACTGAAAATTAGTCAGAAAAGACTCAAGACAATGATCTTACTCTCTGCCGAATTTTGTGACGTTTTGGCAAAAGGCGTGGCTATTAAGGTGCTGAAAAGTCCGATTGTACTCTGTGGCAACAAAAGCTCCGGCAACATGACTCAGATGATCCTATCTTCTCGAAGTTGTACACATTTGAGGATACTTCAGCCCTGAAGACATCTACCAACTTATTTTACATCGTAGTAGTAGCGCCACCAACTGGTAAAAGCTAATACAAGTTATTTTCTTGGATGTTTTTCTCCGTGCAACTCAACAAGGTCGCCCTCATATATGCTCGGATGACTGTTTCGGCCATGAGGATGTCACAATACGAAATTCGTGATTTTTCGTGAAAAGTTGTGGGAGTGGCATTGCACTGTTCGGCAATAAAACAAAGCTGATTATGAGGTTCTAAATATGAACGACAACTCGTAAAACTTTACACACACATCAGGCCGAGCAAATTTATCAATATTTTATACGTTAGTTGTGCAGCTTTTTTGAAATGGCTCGCCATGGCCCTCGAGAAATGTTAAAAAAAAGCAGCTCTGGTTGAATGTTTCACCTCGCTTTTTGTAAATTTTATGGAGTACAGTGAACTCTCTGTTATCGCGGTTAATGGGGACCGAGACCATCCGCGAAAACTGAAAATCCGCGAAGTAGCGGCGCACCTTCAAAAATGCTTAAAAAAAATATACAATATATATAATAAATATATAAATATATATATATATATATATATATATATATATATATATATATATACGGGGAGAGAGAGAGTGAAATTCATGTTATAACAAAAAAACCAAATTATTATTAAAACGTATTATTTTTTTATTCCCCAGCCATTCTTTTTGTATTTATTTAATTACTCCGACTTTTACCTGCTGGTACGCCGTCCGGTGTGCCCTGTGAAATGAAAGGTGGCATTCTTTATTTATTTATTCATTTATTCATTCATAACTGACAGCCTCGCGCTCCGCTCGTGCCCGGGCAGAAGAGGTGCTCCAATTTGGCTTAACTGTGACACACGCCCGTCCTCCTCCCCCGGAGCTTCCATTCGGTTAAACTTAGGGGCCGCTTGGCACCGCCCGTGCCCGGGGAAGGTGCTCCTCTTCGGCTTACTGTGACGCGAGCATGCCCTCCTCCTCCGGAGCTTCCATTCGGTTAAACTTAGGGGCCGCTTGGAACCGCCCGTGCCCGGGGAAGGTGCTCCTCTTCGGCTTACTGTGACGCGAGCATGCCCTCCTCCTCCGGAGCTTCCATTCGGTTAAACTTAGGGGCCGCTTGGCACCGCCCGTGCCCGGGGATGGTGCTCCTCTACGGCTTAACTGCCACGCACGCTGGCCGGAGCTCTGGTACGGTCCGAACCGCGCGAAACGTCGCCACCGATCGTGTCCGGGGGAACGTGCTCTTCTTCGTCCACTCTCCTCTTCGCCCACGCTCTTCTTCGGCGCACGCCGGCCGTCTAACCGCTCCAGCGCCCCGTCGTGCCGCTCGGCGAAACTACAATGCCCCCGAATATTTTTTAGACCCGCGAAGCACTGAACCCGCGAAAGGTGAACCGCGAAGTAGCGAGGGTTCACTGTATGTATAAGACCAAGACCTACAAAAAAGTCTCTTGGAGCAATGAGCTAGGTTTTACAGGAAGTCGGCCATTTTGAATTTACTTAAAAGGGGGCGGGTGACCACAATGGACTTTGTGTAGAAATTATTATTGGGGCCCGAGCAGCGACCGCGGCGAGGTCCCTATTGTTTTTGTAGAAGATATTATTACTTTTATTATTATTATTATTATTATTATTAGGGCCTGAGCAGCGACCGCTGCGAAGTCCCTATTGTTTTTGTAGAAATTATTATTATTATTATTTTTCCGATTGTTCGATCGCATTTTTGACCCCCGAAACATGCACAAAAACTCACCAAACTTGGCAGTCTCATCGGGCATGGCGAAAAATTTGATATTTTAACGTCTAATATGAACAGGAAGTGAGTTATGAATTTTTGAAAGTCCGACTTTTGCCCTTTTTTGCATGTTTACAGGGGTCATTCTTTTGCACCCTGATCCTAAAGGCTTCATCTGATTGCCTTAAAATTCTGTCTGTAGCATCTGAAGACCTGGCACAAACACTGGGGCTAAAATTTTTTGTTTCCAAAATACTATATGACGGGGGCGGGGCATCAAAGTTTTCACTTAAGATTTCCTTCGCCGCAATGGACAAAATGCTTAATAACTCTCCTGCACATGCTGCTAAAAATCCAAAACTTCACATGTACATAAAGAGTCTGTACCTGAAGACATCTATATGTTTATATTCAGTTATACACCTTGCGCCAATCAATATCATTTTTTACATTTTGACGTACTGCACGGTGCCCTTTTAACGAATCTGATTGAAAATTGGCTAGAAAAGACTCAAGACATTGATCTTACTCTATCCCTATTTTTGTGACTTTCCTTCGAAGGGCGTGGCTATTACGGTGCCGCAGAGTCTGATTATTCTCCGTGGCAACAAAAGTTCCTGCAAAATGATTCAGATGATCCATCTTCTCGAAATTTTTCACATTTGAGGATATTCAGGCCCTGAAGACGGCTGCCAACTTATTTTTGATCGCAGTGGTAGCGCCACCCACTGGTTAAAACAAATACAAATTATTTTCGTTGATTTTTTTCTCCGGGCAGGTTAACAAAATCTACCTTACATTTGCTCGGATGAGTGTTTAGGCCTTGAGGATGTCACAATACGAAAGTCTTTCGCCTTCTTCAGAGTGTCACATGATGGTGTCTTGTGGCCCGTCTTTATCAACTGATGTTCCATGAGGGCGTGACTTACCTGTCACAAGAATGAAGGCAAGTCACGCCCCCCGCTGTCCGTTCACTCCGCCAAAATGCTGCTCCAGGTGGTAGAGAGGATGAAGGCTCCCTTGTCTCTGTTCATGGTTTTTATGCCTCGCTTGCAGATCTCAATGGCCTCTCTGATCCAGCGCTGTTGTTTGTTCTCTTCGGTGCGGATGACCCTGCCCTTCTCCCGGTCCATGATGTGGTTTTCCCTTTTGCAGTGGTCAGTGATTGCTGATTTGTAATGTTCATGTTGTGCTTGTTCTTTGACTGCTCTGATTTTTCATTTTTTTGACAGGTAAGTCACACCCTCATGGAACATCAGCTGATAAAGACGGGTCTCAAGACACCATCATGCGACACTTTGAAGAAGGCGAAAGACTCGCCGAAACATGTCAGGTAAAAAATTAACCTAAAACATAATTGTCTGCTTTTAATGAATCAGTCAAATATCAATAATAAGAAGACAAAATGAACCTAATACAAATAAATGAATGCTTAATAACTCCCCTGCACATGCTCCTAAAAATCCAAACCTTCACCTGTAAATAAAACGTCCCGACCTGAAGACATCTTAATGTTATTATTTTGTTATACACACAGTGCCGCCAAGTGGAATCAAAAATTTGTTTTTATTTTAATTTTCACGTACTGCACGGTGCCCTTTTGACGAATCCGACTGAAAATTAGTCAGAAAAGACTCAAGACAATGATCTTACTCTCTGCCGAATTTTGTGACGTTTTGGCAAAAGGCGTGGCTATTAAGGTGCTGAAAAGTCCGATTGTACTCTGTGGCAACAAAAGCTCCGGCAACATGACTCAGATGATCCTATCTTCTCGAAGTTGTACACATTTGAGGATACTTCAGCCCTGAAGACATCTACCAACTTATTTTACATCGTAGTAGTAGCGCCACCAACTGGTAAAAGCTAATACAAGTTATTTTCTTGGATGTTTTTCTCCGTGCAACTCAACAAGGTCGCCCTCATATATGCTCGGATGACTGTTTCGGCCATGAGGATGTCACAATACGAAATTCGTGATTTTTCGTGAAAAGTTGTGGGAGTGGCATTGCACTGTTCGGCAATAAAACAAAGCTGATTATGAGGTTCTAAATATGAACGACAACTCGTAAAACTTTACACACACATCAGGCCGAGCAAATTTATCAATATTTTATACGTTAGTTGTGCAGCTTTTTTGAAATGGCTCGCCATGGCCCTCGAGAAATGTTAAAAAAAAGCAGCTCTGGTTGAATGTTTCACCTCGCTTTTTGTAAATTTTATGGAGTACAGTGAACTCTCTGTTATCGCGGTTAATGGGGACCGAGACCATCCGCGAAAACTGAAAATCCGCGAAGTAGCGGCGCACCTTCAAAAATGCTTAAAAAAAATATACAATATATATAATAAATATATAAATATATAAATATATATATATATATATATATATATATATATATATATATATATATATATATATATATATATATACGGGGAGAGAGAGAGTGAAATTCATGTTATAACAAAAAAAACAAATTATTATTAAAACGTATTATTTTTTTATTCCCCAGCCATTCTTTTTGTATTTATTTAATTACTCCGACTTTTACCTGCTGGTACGCCGTCCGGTGTGCCCTGTGAAATGAAAGGTGGCATTCTTTATTTATTTATTCATTTATTCATTCATAACTGACAGCCTCGCGCTCCGCTCGTGCCCGGGCAGAAGAGGTGCTCCAATTTGGCTTAACTGTGACACACGCCCGTCCTCCTCACCCGGAGCTTCCATTCGGTTAAACTTAGGGGCCGCTTGGCACCGCCCGTGCCCGGGGAAGGTGCTCCTCTTCGGCTTACTGTGACGCGAGCATGCCCTCCTCCTCCGGAGCTTCCATTTGGTTAAACTTAGGGGCCGCTTGGAACCGCCCGTGCCCGGGGAAGGTGCTCCTCTTCGGCTTACTGTGACGCGAGCATGCCCTCCTCCTCCGGAGCTTCCATTCGGTTAAACTTAGGGGCCGCTTGGCACCGCCCGTGCCCGGGGAAGGTGCTCCTCTACGGCTTAACTGCCACGCACGCTGGCCGGAGCTCTGGTACGGTCCGAACCGCGTGAAACGTCGCCACCGATCGTGTCCGGGGGAACGTGCTCTTCTTCGTCCACTCTCCTCTTCGCCCACGCTCTTCTTCGGCGCACGCCGGCCGTCTAACCGCTCCAGCGCCCCGTCGTGCCGCTCGGCGAAACTACAATGCCCCCGAATATTTTTTAGACCCGCGAAGCACTGAACCCGCGAAAGGTGAACCGCGAAGTAGCGAGGGTTCACTGTATGTATAAGACCAAGACCTACAAAAAAGTCTCTTGGAGCAATGAGCTAGGTTTTACAGGAAGTCGGCCATTTTGAATTTACTTAAAAGGGGGCGGGTCACCACAATGGACTTTGTGTAGAAATTATTATTGGGGCCCGAGCAGCGACCGCGGCGAGGTCCCTATTGTTTTTGTAGAAGATATTATTACTTTTATTATTATTATTATTATTATTATTAGGGTCTGAGCAGCGACCGCTGCGAAGTCCCTATTGTTTTTGTAGAAATTATTATTATTATTATTTTTCCGATTGTTCGATCGCATTTTTGACCCCCGAAACATGCACAAAAACTCACCAAACTTGGCAGTCTCATCGGGCATGGCGAAAAATTTGATATTTTAACGTCTAATATGAACAGGAAGTGAGTTATGAATTTTTGAAAGTCCGACTTTTGCCCTTTTTTGCATGTTTACAGGGGTCATTCTTTTGCACCCTGATCCTAAAGGCTTCATCTGATTGCCTTAAAATTCTGTCTGTAGCATCTGAAGACCTGGCACAAACACTGGGGCTAAAATTTTTTGTTTCCGAAATACTATATGACGGGGGCGAGGCATCAAAGTTTTCACTTAAGATTTCCTTCGCCGCAATGGATAAAATGCTTAATAACTCTCCTGCACATGCTGCTAAAAATCCAAAACTTCACATGTACATAAAGAGTCTGTACCTGAAGACATCTATATGTTTATATTCAGTTATACACCTTGCGCCAATCAATATCATTTTTTACATTTTGACGTACTGCACGGTGCCCTTTTAACGAATCTGATTGAAAATTGGCTAGAAAAGACTCAAGACATTGATCTTACTCTATCCCTATTTTTGTGACTTTCCTTCGAAGGGCGTGGCTATTACGGTGCCGCAGAGTCTGATTATTCTCCGTGGCAACAAAAGTTCCTGCAAAATGATTCAGATGATCCATCTTCTCGAAATTTTTCACATTTGAGGATATTCAGGCCCTGAAGACGGCTGCCAACTTATTTTTGATCGCAGTGGTAGCGCCACCAACTGGTTAAAACAAATACAAATCATTTTCGTTGATTTTTTTCTCCGGGCAGGTTAACAAAATCTACCTTACATTTGCTCGGATGAGTGTTTAGGCCTTGAGGATGTCACAATACGAAAGTCTTTCGCCTTCTTCAGAGTGTCACATGATGGTGTCTTGTGGCCCGTCTTTATCAGCTGATGTTCCATGAGGGCGTGACTTACCTGTCACAAGAATGAAGGCAAGTCACGCCCCCCGCTGTCCGTTCACTCCGCCAAAATGCTGCTCCAGGTGGTAGAGAGGATGAAGGCTCCCTTGTCTCTGTTCATGGTTTTTATGCCTCGCTTGCAGATCTCAATGGCCTCTCTGATCCAGCGCTGTTGTTTGTTCTCTTCGGTGCGGATGACCCTGCCCTTCTCCCGGTCCATGATGTGGTTTTCCCTTTTGCAGTGGTCAGTGATTGCTGATTTGTAATGTTCATGTTGTGCTTGTTCTTTGACTGCTCTGATTTTTCATTTTTTTGACAGGTAAGTCACACCCTCATGGAACATCAGCTGATAAAGACGGGTCTCAAGACACCATCATGCGACACTCTGAAGAAGGCGAAAGACTCGCCGAAACATGTCAGGTAAAAAATTAACCTAAAACATAATTGTCTGCTTTTAATGAATCAGTCAAATATCAATAATAAGAAGACAAAATGAACCTAATACAAATAAATGAATGCTTAATAACTCCCCTGCACATGCTCCTAAAAATCCAAACCTTCACCTGTAAATAAAACGTCCCGACCTGAAGACATCTTAATGTTATTATTTTGTTATACACACAGTGCCGCCAAGTGGAATCAAAAATTTGTTTTTATTTTAATTTTCACGTACTGCACGGTGCCCTTTTGACGAATCCGACTGAAAATTAGTCAGAAAAGACTCAAGACAATGATCTTACTCTCTGCCGAATTTTGTGACGTTTTGGCAAAAGGCGTGGCTATTAAGGTGCTGAAAAGTCCGATTGTACTCTGTGGCAACAAAAGCTCCGGCAACATGACTCAGATGATCCTATCTTCTCGAAGTTGTACACATTTGAGGATACTTCAGCCCTGAAGACATCTACCAACTTATTTTACATCGTAGTAGTAGCGCCACCAACTGGTAAAAGCTAATACAAGTTATTTTCTTGGATGTTTTTCTCCGTGCAACTCAACAAGGTCGCCCTCATATATGCTCGGATGACTGTTTCGGCCATGAGGATGTCACAATACGAAATTCGTGATTTTTCGTGAAAAGTTGTGGGAGTGGCATTGCACTGTTCGGCAATAAAACAAAGCTGATTATGAGGTTCTAAATATGAACGACAACTCGTAAAACTTTACACACACATCAGGCCGAGCAAATTTATCAATATTTTATACGTTAGTTGTGCAGCTTTTTTGAAATGGCTCGCCATGGCCCTCGAGAAATGTTAAAAAAAAGCAGCTCTGGTTGAGTGTTTCACCTCGCTTTTTGTAAATTTTATGGAGTACAGTGAACCCTCGGTTATCGCGGTTAATGGGGACCGAGACCACCCGCGAAAACTGAAAATCCGCGAAGTAGCGGCGCACCTTCAAAAATGCTTAAAAAAAATATACAATATATATAATAAATATATATATATATATATATATATATATATATATATATATATATATATACGGGGAGAGAGAGAGTGAAATTCATGTTATAACAAAAAAACCAAATTATTATTAAAACGTATTATTTTTTTATTCCCCAGCCATTCTTTTTGTATTTATTTAATTACTCCGACTTTTACCTGCTTGTACGCCGTCCGGTGTGCCCTGTGAAATGAAAGGTGGCATTCTTTATTTATTTATTCATTTATTCATTCATAACTGACAGCCTCGCGCTCCGCTCGTGCCCGGGCAGAAGAGGTGCTCCAATTTGGCTTAACTGTGACACACGCCCGTCCTCCTCCGTCCGGAGCTTCCATTCGGTTAAACTTAGGGGCCGCTTGGCACCGCCCGTGCCCGGGGAAGGTGCTCCTCTTCGGCTTACTGTGACGCGAGCATGCCCTCCTCCTCCGGAGCTTCCATTCGGTTAAACTTAGGGGCCGCTTGGAACCGCCCGTGCCCGGGGAAGGTGCTCCTCTTCGGCTTACTGTGACGCGAGCATGCCCTCCTCCTCCGGAGCTTCCATTCGGTTAAACTTAGGGGCCGCTTGGCACCGCCCGTGCCCGGGGAAGGTGCTCCTCTACGGCTTAACTGCCACGCACGCTGGCCGGAGCTCTGGTACGGTCCGAACCGCGTGAAACGTCGCCACCGATCGTGTCCGGGGGAACGTGCTCTTCTTCGTCCACTCTCCTCTTCGCCCACGCTCTTCTTCGGCGCACGCCGGCCGTCTAACCGCTCCAGCGCCCCGTCGTGCCGCTCGGCGAAACTACAATGCCCCCGAATATTTTTTAGACCCGCGAAGCACTGAACCCGCGAAAGGTGAACCGCGAAGTAGCGAGGGTTCACTGTATGTATAAGACCAAGACCTACAAAAAAGTCTCTTGGAGCAATGAGCTAGGTTTTACAGGAAGTCGGCCATTTTGAATTTACTTAAAAGGGGGCGGGTCACCACAATGGACTTTGTGTAGAAATTATTATTGGGGCCCGAGCAGCGACCGCGGCGAGGTCCCTATTGTTTTTGTAGAAAATATTATTACTTTTATTATTATTATTATTATTATTATTAGGGCCTGAGCAGCGACCGCTGCGAAGTCCCTATTGTTTTTGTAGAAATTATTATTATTATTTTTCCGATTGTTCGATCGCATTTTTGACCCCCGAAACATGCACAAAAACTCACCAAACCTGCCAGTCTCATCGGGCATGGCGAAAAATTTGATATTTTAACGTCTAATATGAACAGGAAGTGAGTTATGAATTTTTGAAAGTCCGACTTTTGCCCTTTTTTGCATGTTTACAGGGGTCATTCTTTTGCACCCTGATCCTAAAGGCTTCATCTGATTGCCTTAAAATTCTGTCTGTAGCATCTGAAGACCTGGGACAAACACTGGGGATAAAATTTTTTGTTTCCGAAATACTATATGACGGGGGCGGGGCATCAAAGTTTTCACTTAAGATTTCCTTCGCCGCAATGGACAAAATGCTTAATAACTCTCCTGCACATGCTGCTAAAAATCCAAAACTTCACATGTACATAAAGAGTCTGTACCTGAAGACATCTATATGTTTATATTCAGTTATACACCTTGCGCCAATCAATATCATTTTTTACATTTTGACGTACTGCACGGTGCCCTTTTAACGAATCTGATTGAAAATTGGCTAGAAAAGACTCAAGACATTGATCTTACTCTATCCCTATTTTTGTGACTTTCCTTCGAAGGGCGTGGCTATTACGGTGCCGCAGAGTCTGATTATTCTCCGTGGCAACAAAAGTTCCTGCAAAATGATTCAGATGATCCATCTTCTCGAAATTTTTCACATTTGAGGATATTCAGGCCCTGAAGACGGCTGCCAACTTATTTTTGATCGCAGTGGTAGCGCCACCAACTGGTTAAAACAAATATAAATTATTTTCGTTGATGTTTTTCTCCGGGCATGTTAACAAAATCTACCTTATATTTGCTCGGATGAGTGTTTAGGCCTTGAGCATGTCACAATACGAAAGTCTTTCGCCTTCTTCAGAGTGTCACATGATGGTGTCTTGTGACCCGCCTTTATCAGCTGATGTTCCATGAGGGCGTGACTTACCTGTCACAAGAATGAAGGCAAGTCACGCCCCCCGCTGTCCGTTCACTCCGCCAAGATGCTGGTCCAGGTGGTAGAGAGGATGAAGGCTCCCTTGTCTCTGTTCATGGTTTTTATGCCTCGCTTGCAGATCTCAATGGCCTCTCTGATCCAGCGCTGTTGTTTGTTCTCTTCTGTGCGGATGACCCTGCCCTTCTCCCGGTCCATGATGTGGTTTTCCCTTTTGCAGTGGTCAGTGATTGCTGATTTGTAATGTTCATGTTGTGCTTGTTCTTTTACTGCTCTGATTTTTTTCATTTTTTTGACAGGTAAGTCACACCCTCATGGAACATCAGCTCAAGACACCATCATGCGACACTCTGAAGTAGGCGAAAGACTCCCCGAAACATGTCAGGTAAAAAATTAACCTAAAACATAATTGTCTGCTTTTAATGAATCAGTCAAATATCAATAATAAGAAGACAAAATGAACCTAATACAAATAAATGAATGCTTAATAACTCCCCTGCACATGCTCCTAAAAATCCAAACCTTCACCTGTAAATAAAACGTCCCGACCTGAAGACATCTTTATGTTATTATTTTGTTATACACACAGTGCCGCCAAGTGGAATCAAAAATTTGTTTTTATTTTAATTTTCACATACTGCACGGTGCCCTTTCGACGAATCCGACTGAAAATTAGTCAGAAAAGACTCAAGACAATGATCTTACTCTCTGCCGAATTTTGTGACGTTTTGGCAAAAGGCGTGGCTATTACGGTGCTGAAAAGTCCGATTGTACTCTGTGGCAACAAAAGCTCCAGCAACATGACTCAGATGATCCTATCTTCTCGAAGTTGCACACATTTGAGGATACTTCAGCCCTGAAGACATCTACCAACTTATTTTTCATCGTAGTAGTAGCGCCCCCAACTGGTAAAAGCTAATACAAGTTATTTTCTTGGATGTTTTTCTCCGTGCAACTCAACAAGGTCGCCCTCATATATGCTCGGATGACTGTTTCGGCCATGAGGATGTCACAATACGAAATTCGTCCTTTTTCATGAAAAGTTGTGGGAGTGGCATTGCACTGTTCGGCAATAAAACAAAGCTGATTATGAGGTTCTAAATATGAACGACAACTCGTGAAACTTTACACACACATCAGGCCGAGCAAATTTATCAATATTTTATACGTTAGTTGTGCAGCTTTTTTGAAATGGCTCGCCATGGCCCTCGAGAAATGTTCAAAAAAGCAGCCCTGGTTGAGTGTTTCACCTCGCTTTTTGTAAATTTTATGGAGTACAGTGAACCCTCGGTTATCGCGGTTAATGGGGACCGAGACCACCCGCGAAAACTGAAAATCCGCGAAGTAGCGGCGCACCTTCCAAAATGCTTAAAAAAAATTTACAATATATATAATAAATATATAAATATATATATATATATATATATATATATATATATATATACGGGGGGAGAGAGAGAGAGAGAGAGTGAAATTCATGTTATAACAAAAAAAACAAATTATTATTAAAACTTATTATTTTTTTTATTCCCCAACCATTCTTTTTGTATTTATTTAATTACTCCGACTTTTACCTGCTGGTACGCCGTCCGGTGTGCCCTGTGAAATGAAAGGTGGCATTCTTTATTTATTTATTCATTTATTCATTCATAACTGACAGCCTCGCGCTCCGCTTGTGCCCGGCAGAAGAGGTGCTCCAATTCGGCTTAACTGTGACACACGCCCGCCCTCCTCCCCCGGAGCTTCCATTCGGTTAAACTTAGGGGCCGCTTGGCACCGCCCGTGCCCGGGGAAGGTGCTCCTCTTCGGCTTACTGTGACGCGAGCATGCCCTCCTCCTCCGGAGCTTCCATTCGGTTAAACTTAGGGGCCGCTTGGAACCGCCCGTGCCCGGGGAAGGTGCTCCTCTTCGGCTTACTGTGACGCGAGCATGCCCTCCTCCTCCGGAGCTTCCATTCGGTTAAACTCAGGGGCCGCTTGGAACCGCCCGTGCCCGGGGAAGGTGCTCCTCTACGGCTTAACTGCCCTGCACGCCGGCCGGAGCTCTGGTACGGTCCGAACCGCGCGAAACGTCGCCACCGATCGTGTCCGGGGGAACGTGCTCTTCTTCGTCCACTCTCCTCTTCGCCCACGCTCTTCTTCGGCGCACGCCGGCCGTCTAACCGCTCCAGCGCCCCGTCGTGCCGCTCGGCGAAACTACAATGCCCCCGAATATTTTTTAGACCCGCGAAGCACTGAACCCGCGAAAGGTGAACCTCGAAGTAGCGAGGGTTCACTGTATGTATAAGACCAAGACCTACAAAAAAGTCTCTTGGAGCAATGAGCTAGGTTTTACAGGAAGTCGGCCATTTTGAATTTACTTAAAAGGGGGCGGGTCTCCACAATGGACTTTGTGTAGAAATTATTATTGGGGCCCGAGCAGCGACCGCGGCGAGGTCCCTATTGTTTTTGTAGAAAATATTATTACTTTTATTATTATTATTATTGTTAGGGCCTGAGCAGCGACCGCTGCGAAGTCCCTATTGTTTTTGTAGAAATTATTATTATAATTATTTTTCCGATTGTTTGATCGCATTTTTGACCCCCGAAACATGCACAAAAACTCACCAAACTTGGCAGTCTCATCGGGCATGGCGAAAAATTTTATATTTTTTAACGTCTAATATGAACAGGAAGTGAGTTATGAATTTTTGAAAGTCCGACTTTTGCCCTTTTTTGCATGTTTACAGGGGTCATTCTTTTGCACCCTGATCCTAAAGGCTTCATCTGATTGCCTTAAAGTTCTGTCTGGAGCATCTTAAGACCTGGGACAAACACTGGGGCTAAAATTTTTTGTTTCCGAAATACTATATGACGGGGGCGGGGCTTCAAAGTTTTCACTTAAGATTTCCTTCGCCGCAATGGACAAAATGCTTAATAACTCTCCTGCACGTGCTGCTAAAAATCCAAAACTTCACATGTACATAAAGAGTCGGTACCTGAAGACATCTATATGTTTATATTCAGTTATACACCTTGCGCCAATCAATATAAATGTTTACATTTTGACGTACTGCACGGTGCCCTTTTAACGAATCCGACTGAAAATTGGCTAGAAAAGACTCAAGACATTGATCTTACTCTATCCCTATTTTTATGACTTTCCTTCAAAGGGCGTGGCTATTACGGTGCCGCAGAGTCTGATTATTCTCCGTGGCAACAAAAGTTCCTGCAAAATGATTCAGATGATCCATCTTCTGGAAATCTTTCACATTTGAGGATATTCAGGCCCTGAAGACGGCTGCCAACTTATTTTTGATCGCAGTGGTAGCGCCACCAACTGGTTAAAACAAATACAAATTATTTTCGTTGATGTTTTTCTCCGGGCAGGTTAACAAAATCTACCTTACATTTGCTCGGATGAGTGTTTAGGCCTTGAGGATGTCACAATACGAAAGTCTTTCGCCTTCTTCAGAGTGTCACATGATGGTGTCTTGTGACCCGTCTTTATCAGCTGATGTTCCATGAGGGCGTGACTTACCTGTCACAAGAATGAAGGCAAGTCACGCCCCCCGCTGTCCGTTCACTCCGCCAAGATGCTGGTCCAGGTGGTAGAGAGGATGAAGGCTCCCTTGTCTCTGTTCATGGTTTTTATGCCTCGCTTGCAGATCTCAATGGCCTCTCTGATCCAGCGCTGTTGTTTGTTCTCTTCTGTGCGGATGACCCTGCCCTTCTCCCGGTCCATGATGTGGTTTTCCCTTTTGCAGTGGTCAGTGATTGCTGATTTGTAATGTTCATGTTGTGCTTGTTCTTTTACTGCTCTGATTTTTTCATTTTTTTGACAGGTAAGTCACACCCTCATGGAACATCAGCTCAAGACACCATCATGCGACACTCTGAAGAAGGCGAAAGACTCGCCGAAACATGTCAGGTAAAAAATTAACCTAAAACATAATTGTCTGCTTTTAATGAATCAGTCAAATATCAATAATAAGAAGACAAAATGAACCTAATACAAATAAATGAATGCTTAATAACTCCCCTGCACATGCTCCTAAAAATCCAAACCTTCACCTGTAAATAAAACGTCCCGACCTGAAGACATCTTAATGTTATTATTTTGTTATATACACAGTGCCGCCAAGTGGAATCAAAAATTTGTTTTTATTTTAATTTTCACGTACTGCATGGTGCCCTTTTGACGAATCCGACTGAAAATTAGTCAGAAAAGACTTAAGACAATGATCTTACTCTCTGCCGAATTTTGTGACGTTTTGGCAAAAGGCGTGGCTATTAAGGTGCTGAAAAGTCCGATTGTACTCTGTGGCAACAAAAGCTCCGGCAACATGACTCAGATGATGCTATCTTCTCGAAGTTGTACACATTTGAGGATACTTCAGCCCTGAAGTCATCTACCAACTTATTTTACATCGTAGTAGTAGCGCCACCAACTGGTAAAAGCTAATACAAGTTATTTTCTTGGATGTTTTTCTCCGTGCAACTCAACAAGGTCACCCTCATATATGCTCGGATGACTGTTTCGGCCATGAGGATGTCACAATACGAAATTCGTGATTTTTCGTGAAAAGTTGTGGGAGTGGCATTGCACTGTTCAGCAATAAAACAAAGCTGATTATGAGGTTCTAAATATGAACGACAACTCGTAAAACTTTACACACACATCAGGCCGAGCAAATTTATCAATATTTTATACGTTAGTTGTGCAGCTTTTTTGAAATGGCTCGCCATGGCCCTCGAGAAATGTTAAAAAAAAGCAGCTCTGGTTGAGTGTTTCACCTCGCTTTTTGTAAATTTTATGGAGTACAGTGAACCCTCGGTTATCGCGGTTAATGGGGACCGAGACCACCCGCGAAAACTGAAAATCCGCGAAGTAGCGGCGCACCTTCAAAAATGCTTAAAAAAAAAATATACAATATATATAATAAATATATATATATATATATATATATATATATATATATATATATATATATATATATATATACGGGGAGAGAGAGAGTGAAATTCATGTTATAACAAAAAAAACAAATTATTATTAAAACGTATTATTTTTTTATTCCCCAGCCATTCTTTTTGTATTTATTTAATTACTCCGACTTTTACCTGCTGGTACGCCGTCCGGTGTGCCCTGTGAAATGAAAGGTGGCATTCTTTATTTATTTATTCATTTATTCATTCATAACTGACAGCCTCGCGCTCCGCTCGTGCCCGGGCAGAAGAGGTGCTCCAATTTGGCTTAACTGTGACACACGCCCGTCCTCCTCCGTCCGGAGCTTCCATTCGGTTAAACTTAGGGGCCGCTTGGCACCGCCCGTGCCCGGGGAAGGTGCTCCTCTTCGGCTTACTGTGACGCGAGCATGCCCTCCTCCTCCGGAGCTTCCATTCGGTTAAACTTAGGGGCCGCTTGGAACCGCCCGTGCCCGGGGAAGGTGCTCCTCTTCGGCTTACTGTGACGCGAGCATGCCCTCCTCCTCCGGAGCTTCCATTCGGTTAAACTTAGGGGCCGCTTGGCACCGCCCGTGCCCGGGGAAGGTGCTCCTCTACGGCTTAACTGCCACGCACGCTGGCCGGAGCTCTGGTACGGTCCGAACCGCGCGAAACGTCGCCACCGATCGTGTCCGGGGGAACGTGCTCTTCTTCGTCCACTCTCCTCTTCGCCCACGCTCTTCTTCGGCGCACGCCGGCCGTCTAACCGCTCCAGCGCCCCGTCGTGCCGCTCGGCGAAACTACAATGCCCCCGAATATTTTTTAGACCCGCGAAGCACTGAACCTGCGAAAGGTGAACCGCGAAGTAGCGAGGGTTCACTGTATGTATAAGACCAAGACCTACAAAAAAGTCTCTTGGAGCAATGAGCTAGGTTTTACAGGAAGTCGGCCATTTTGAATTTACTTAAAAGGGGGCGGGTCACCACAATGGACTTTGTGTAGAAATTATTATTGGGGCCCGAGCAGCGACCGCGGCGAGGTCCCTATTGTTTTTGTAGAAAATATTATTACTTTTATTATTATTATTATTATTATTATTAGGGCCTGAGCAGCGACCGCTGCGAAGTCCCTATTGTTTTTGTAGAAATTATTATTATTATTTTTCCGATTGTTCGATCGCATTTTTGACCCCCGAAACATGCACAAAAACTCACCAAACCTGGCAGTCTCATCGGGCATGGCGAAAAATTTGATATTTTAACGTCTAATATGAACAGGAAGTGAGTTATGAATTTTTGAAAGTCCGACTTTTGCCCTTTTTTGCATGTTTACAGGGGTCATTCTTTTGCACCCTGATCCTAAAGGCTTCATCTGATTGCCTTAAAATTCTGTCTGTAGCATCTGAAGACCTGGGACAAACACTGGGGCTAAAATTTTTTGTTTCCGAAATACTATATGACGGGGGCGGGGCATCAAAGTTTTCACTTAAGATTTCCTTCGCCGCAATGGACAAAATGCTTAATAACTCTCCTGCACATGCTGCTAAAAATCCAAAACTTCACATGTACATAAAGAGTCTGTACCTGAAGACATCTATATGTTTATATTCAGTTATACACCTTGCGCCAATCAATATCATTTTATACATTTTGACGTACTGCACGGTGCCCTTTTAACGAATCTGATTGAAAATTGGCTAGAAAAGACTCAAGACATTGATCTTACTCTATCCCTATTTTTGTGACTTTCCTTCGAAGGGCGTGGCTATTACGGTGCCGCAGAGTCTGATTATTCTCCGTGGCAACAAAAGTTCCTGCAAAATGATTCAGATGATCCATCTTCTCGAAATTTTTCACATTTGAGGATATTCAGGCCCTGAAGACGGCTGCCAACTTATTTTTGATCGCAGTGGTAGCGCCACCAACTGGTTAAAACAAATATAAATTATTTTCGTTGATGTTTTTCTCCGGGCATGTTAACAAAATCTACCTTATATTTGCTCGGATGAGTGTTTAGGCCTTGAGCATGTCACAATACGAAAGTCTTTCGCCTTCTTCAGAGTGTCACATGATGGTGTCTTGTGACCCGCCTTTATCAGCTGATGTTCCATGAGGGCGTGACTTACCTGTCACAAGAATGAAGGCAAGTCACGCCCCCCGCTGTCCGTTCACTCCGCCAAGATGCTGGTCCAGGTGGTAGAGAGGATGAAGGCTCCCTTGTCTCTGTTCATGGTTTTTATGCCTCGCTTGCAGATCTCAATGGCCTCTCTGATCCAGCGCTGTTGTTTGTTCTCTTCTGTGCGGATGACCCTGCCCTTCTCCCGGTCCATGATGTGGTTTTCCCTTTTGCAGTGGTCAGTGATTGCTGATTTGTAATGTTCATGTTGTGCTTGTTCTTTTACTGCTCTGATTTTTTTTCATTTTTTTGACAGGTAAGTCACACCCTCATGGAACATCAGCTCAAGACACCATCATGCGACACTCTGAAGTAGGCGAAAGACTCGCCGAAACATGTCAGGTAAAAAATTAACCTAAAACATAATTGTCTGCTTTTAATGAATCAGTCAAATATCAATAATAAGAAGACAAAATGAACCTAATACAAATAAATGAATGCTTAATAACTCCCCTGCACATGCTCCTAAAAATCCAAACCTTCACCTGTAAATAAAACGTCCCGACCTGAAGACATCTTAATGTTATTATTTTGTTATACACACAGTGCCGCCAAGTGGAATCAAAAATTTGTTTTTATTTTAATTTTCACGTACTGCACGGTGCCCTTTCGACGAATCCGACTGAAAATTAGTCAGAAAAGACTCAAGACAATGATCTTACTCTCTGCCGAATTTTGTGACGTTTTGGCAAAAGGCGTGGCTATTACGGTGCTGAAAAGTCCGATTGTACTCTGTGGCAACAAAAGCTCCAGCAACATGACTCAGATGATCCTATCTTCTCGAAGTTGCACACATTTGAGGATACTTCAGCCCTGAAGACATCTACCAACTTATTTTTCATCGTAGTAGTAGCGCCCCCAACTGGTAAAAGCTAATACAAGTTATTTTCTTGGATGTTTTTCTCCGTGCAACTCAACAAGGTCGCCCTCATATATGCTCGGATGACTGTTTCGGCCATGAGGATGTCACAATACGAAATTCGTCCTTTTTCATGAAAAGTTGTGGGAGTGGCATTGCACTGTTCGGCAATAAAACAAAGCTGATTATGAGGTTCTAAATATGAACGACAACTCGTGAAACTTTACACACACATCAGGCCGAGCAAATTTATCAATATTTTATACGTTAGTTGTGCAGCTTTTTTGAAATGGCTCGCCATGGCCCTCGAGAAATGTTCAAAAAAGCAGCCCTGGTTGAGTGTTTCACCTCGCTTTTTGTAAATTTTATGGAGTACAGTGAACCCTCGGTTATCGCGGTTAATGGGGACCGAGACCACCCGCGAAAACTGAAAATCCGCGAAGTAGCGGCGCACCTTCAAAAATGCTTAAAAAAAATATACAATATATATAATAAATATATAAATATATATATATATATATATATATATATATATATATATATATATATATATATACGGGGGGAGAGAGAGAGAGAGAGAGTGAAATTCATGTTATAACAAAAAAAACAAATTATTATTAAAACTTATTATTTTTTTTATTCCCCAACCATTCTTTTTGTATTTATTTAATTACTCCGACTTTTACCTGCTGGTACGCCGTCCGGTGTGCCCTGTGAAATGAAAGGTGGCATTCTTTATTTATTTATTCATTTATTCATTCATAACTGACAGCCTCGCGCTCCGCTTGTGCCCGGCAGAAGAGGTGCTCCAATTCGGCTTAACTGTGACACACGCCCGCCCTCCTCCCCCGGAGCTTCCATTCGGTTAAACTTAGGGGCCGCTTGGCACCGCCCGTGCCCGGGGAAGGTGCTCCTCTTCGGCTTACTGTGACGCGAGCATGCCCTCCTCCTCCGGAGCTTCCATTCGGTTAAACTTAGGGGCCGCTTGGAACCGCCCGTGCCCGGGGAAGGTGCTCCTCTTCGGCTTACTGTGACGCGAGCATGCCCTCCTCCTCCGGAGCTTCCATTCGGTTAAACTCAGGGGCCGCTTGGAACCGCCCGTGCCCGGGGAAGGTGCTCCTCTACGGCTTAACTGCCACGCACGCCGGCCGGAGCTCTGGTACGGTCCGAACCGCGCGAAACGTCGCCACCGATCGTGTCCGGGGGAACGTGCTCTTCTTCGTCCACTCTCCTCTTCGCCCACGCTCTTCTTCGGCGCACGCCGGCCGTCTAACCGCTCCAGCGCCCCGTCGTGCCGCTCGGCGAAACTACAATGCCCCCGAATATTTTTTAGACCCGCGAAGCACTGAACCCGCGAAAGGTGAACCTCGAAGTAGCGAGGGTTCACTGTATGTATAAGACCAAGACCTACAAAAAAGTCTCTTGGAGCAATGAGCTAGGTTTTACAGGAAGTCGGCCATTTTGAATTTACTTAAAAGGGGGCGGGTCTCCACAATGGACTTTGTGTAGAAATTATTATTGGGGCCCGAGCAGCGACCGCGGCGAGGTCCCTATTGTTTTTGTAGAAAATATTATTACTTTTATTATTATTATTATTATTATTATTAGGGCCTGAGCAGCGACCGCTGCGAAGTCCCTATTGTTTTTGTAGAAATTATTATTATTATTATTTTTCCGATTGTTCGATCGCATTTTTGACCCCCGAAACATGCACAAAAACTCACCAAACTTGGCAGTCTCATCGGGCATGGCGAAAAATTTGATATTTTTTAACGTCTAATATGAACAGGAAGTGAGTTATGAATTTTTGAAAGTCCGACTTTTGCCCTTTTTTGCATGTTTACAGGGGTCATTCTTTTGCACCCTGATCCTAAAGGCTTCATCTGATTGCCTTAAAGTTCTGTCTGGAGCATCTTAAGACCTGGGACAAACACTGGGGCTAAAATTTTTTGTTTCCGAAATACTATATGACGGGGGCGGGGCTTCAAAGTTTTCACTTAAGATTTCCTTCGCCGCAATGGACAAAATGCTTAATAACTCTCCTGCACGTGCTGCTAAAAATCCAAAACTTCACATGTACATAAAGAGTCGGTACCTGAAGACATCTATATGTTTATATTCAGTTATACACCTTGCGCCAATCAATATAAATGTTTACATTTTGACGTACTGCACGGTGCCCTTTTAACGAATCCGACTGAAAATTGGCTAGAAAAGACTCAAGACATTGATCTTACTCTATCCCTATTTTTATGACTTTCCTTCAAAGGGCGTGGCTATTACGGTGCCGCAGAGTCTGATTATTCTCCGTGGCAACAAAAGTTCCTGCAAAATGATTCAGATGATCCATCTTCTGGAAATCTTTCACATTTGAGGATATTCAGGCCCTGAAGACGGCTGCCAACTTATTTTTGATCGCAGTGGTAGCGCCACCAACTGGTTAAAACAAATACAAATTATTTTCGTTGATGTTTTTCTCCGGGCAGGTTAACAAAATCTACCTTATATTTGCTCGGATGAGTGTTTAGGCCTTGAGCATGTCACAATACGAAAGTCTTTCGCCTTCTTCAGAGTGTCACATGATGGTGTCTTGTGACCCGTCTTTATCAGCTGATGTTCCATGAGGGCGTGACTTACCTGTCACAAGAATGAAGGCAAGTCACGCCCCCGCTGTCCGTTCACTCCGCCAAGATGCTGGTCCAGGTGGTAGAGAGGATGAAGGCTCCCTTGTCTCTGTTCATGGTTTTTATGCCTCGCTTGCAGATCTCAATGGCCTCTCTGATCCAGCGCTGTTGTTTGTTCTCTTCTGTGCGGATGACCCTGCCCTTCTCCCGGTCCATGATGTGGTTTTCCCTTTTGCAGTGGTCAGTGATTGCTGATTTGTAATGTTCATGTTGTGCTTGTTCTTTTACTGCTCTGATTTTTTCATTTTTTTGACAGGTAAGTCACACCCTCATGGAACATCAGCTGATAAAGACGGGTCTCAAGACACCATCATGCGACACTCTGAAGAAGGCGAAAGACTCGCCGAAACATGTCAGGTAAAAAATTAACCTAAAACATAATTGTCTGCTTTTAATGAATCAGTCAAATATCAATAATAAGAAGACAAAATGAACCTAATACAAATAAATGAATGCTTAATAACTCCCCTGCACATGCTCCTAAAAATCCAAACCTTCACCTGTAAATAAAACGTCCCGACCTGAAGACATCTTAATGTTATTATTTTGTTATACACACAGTGCCGCCAAGTGGAATCAAAAATTTGTTTTTATTTTAATTTTCACGTACTGCACGGTGCCCTTTTGACGAATCCGACTGAAAATTAGTCAGAAAAGACTCAAGACAATGATCTTACTCTCTGCCGAATTTTGTGACGTTTTGGCAAAAGGCGTGGCTATTAAGGTGCTGAAAAGTCCGATTGTACTCTGTGGCAACAAAAGCTCCGGCAACATGACTCAGATGATCCTATCTTCTCGAAGTTGTACACATTTGAGGATACTTCAGCCCTGAAGACATCTACCAACTTATTTTACATCGTAGTAGTAGCGCCACCAACTGGTAAAAGCTAATACAAGTTATTTTCTTGGATGTTTTTCTCCGTGCAACTCAACAAGGTCGCCCTCATATATGCTCGGATGACTGTTTCGGCCATGAGGATGTCACAATACGAAATTCGTGATTTTTCGTGAAAAGTTGTGGGAGTGGCATTGCACTGTTCGGCAATAAAACAAAGCTGATTATGAGGTTCTAAATATGAACGACAACTCGTAAAACTTTACACACACATCAGGCCGAGCAAATTTATCAATATTTTATACGTTAGTTGTGCAGCTTTTTTGAAATGGCTCGCCATGGCCCTCGAGAAATGATAAAAAAAAGCAGCTCTGGTTGAATGTTTCACCTCGCTTTTTGTAAATTTTATGGAGTACAGTGAACTCTCTGTTATCGCGGTTAATGGGGACCGAGACCATCCGCGAAAACTGAAAATCCGCGAAGTAGCGGCGCACCTTCAAAAATGCTTAAAAAAAATATACAATATATATAATAAATATATATATATATATATATATATATATATATATATATATATATATATATATATATACGGGGAGAGAGAGAGTGAAATTCATGTTATAAAAAAAAAAACAAATTATTATTAAAACGTATTATTTTTTTATTCCCCAGCCATTCTTTTTGTATTTATTTAATTACTCCGACTTTTACCTGCTGGTACGCCGTCCGGTGTGCCCTGTGAAATGAAAGGTGGCATTCTTTATTTATTTATTCATTTATTCATTCATAACTGACAGCCTCGCGCTCCGCTCGTGCCCGGGCAGAAGAGGTGCTCCAATTTGGCTTAACTGTGACACACGCCCGTCCTCCTCCCCCGGAGCTTCCATTCGGTTAAACTTAGGGGCCGCTTGGCACCGCCCGTGCCCGGGGAAGGTGCTCCTCTTCGGCTTACTGTGACGCGAGCATGCCCTCCTCCTCCGGAGCTTCCATTCGGTTAAACTTAGGGGCCGCTTGGAACCGCCCGTGCCCGGGGAAGGTGCTCCTCTTCGGCTTACTGTGACGCGAGCATGTCCTCCTCCTCCGGAGCTTCCATTCGGTTAAACTTAGGGGCCGCTTGGCACCGCCCGTGCCCGGGGAAGGTGCTCCTCTACGGCTTAACTGCCACGCACGCTGGCCGGAGCTCTGGTACGGTCCGAACCGCGCGAAACGTCGCCACCGATCGTGTCCGGGGGAACGTGCTCTTCTTCGTCCACTCTCCTCTTCGCCCACGCTCTTCTTCGGCGCACGCCGGCCGTCTAACCGCTCCAGCGCCCCGTCGTGCCGCTCGGCGAAACTACAATGCCCCCGAATATTTTTTAGACCCGCGAAGCACTGAACCCGCGAAAGGTGAACCGCGAAGTAGCGAGGGTTCACTGTATGTATAAGACCAAGACCTACAAAAAAGTCTATTGGAGCAATGAGCTAGGTTTTACAGGAAGTCGGCCATTTTGAATTTACTTAAAAGGGGGCGGGTCACCACAATGGACTTTGTGTAGAAATTATTATTGGGGCCCGAGCAGCGACCGCGGCGAGGTCCCTATTGTTTTTGTAGAAATTATTATTATTATTATTTTTCCGATTGTTCGATCGCATTTTTGACCCCTGAAACATGCACAAAAACTCACCAAACTTGGCAGTCTCATCGGGCATGGCGAAAAATTTGATATTTTAACGTCTAATATGAACAGGAAGTGAGTTATGAATTTTTGAAAGTCCGACTTTTGCCCTTTTTTGCATGTTTACAGGGGTCATTCTTTTGCACCCTGATCCTAAAGGCTTCATCTGATTGCCTTAAAATTCTGTCTGTAGCATCTGAAGACCTGGGACAAACACTGGGGCTAAAATTTTTTGTTTCCGAAATACTATATGACGGGGGCGGGGCTTCAAAGTTTTCACTTAAGATTTCCTTCGCCGCAATGGACAAAATGCTTAATAACTCTCCTGCACATGCTGCTAAAAATCCAAAACTTCACATGTACATAAAGAGTCTGTACCTGAAGACATCTATATGTTTATATTCAGTTATACACCTTGCGCCAATCAATATCATTTTTTACATTTTGACGTACTGCATGGTGCCCTTTTAACGAATCCGATTGAAAATTGGCTAGAAAAGACTCAAGACATTGATCTTACTCTATCCCTATTTTTATGACTTTCCTTCAAAGGGCGTGGCTATTACGGTGCCGCAGAGTCTGATTATTCTCCGTGGCAACAAAAGTTCCTGCAAAATGATTCAGATGATCCATCTTCTGGAAATCTTTCACATTTGAGGATATTCAGGCCCTGAAGACGGCTGCCAACTTATTTTTGATCGCAGTGGTAGCGCCACCAACTGGTTAAAACAAATACAAATTATTTTCGTTGATGTTTTTCTCCGGGCAGGTGAACAAAATCTACCTTATATTTGCTCGGATGAGTGTTTAGGCCTTGAGCATGTCACAATACAAAAGTCTTTCGCCTTCTTCAGAGTGTCACATGATGCTGTCTTGTGACCCGTCTTTATCAGCTGATGTTCCATGAGGGCGTGACTTACCTGTCACAAGAATGAAGGCAAGTCACGCCCCCCGCTGTCCGTTCACTCCGCCAAGATGCTGGTCCAGGTGGTAGAGAGGATGAAGGCTCCCTTGTCTCTGTTCATGGTTTTTATGCCTCGCTTGCAGATCTCAATGGCCTCTCTGATCCAGCGCTGTTGTTTGTTCTCTTCTGTGCGGATGACCCTGCCCTTCTCCCGGTCCATGATGTGGTTTTCCCTTTTGCAGTGGTCAGTGATTGCTGATTTGTAATGTTCATGTTGTGTTTGTTCTTTTACTGCTCTGATTTTTTCATTTTTTTGACAGGTAAGTCACACCCTCATGGAACATCAGCTGATAAAGACGGGTCTCAAGACACCATCATGCGACACTCTGAAGAAGGCGAAAGACTCGCCGAAACATGTCAGGTAAAAAATTAACCTAAAACATAATTGTCTGCTTTTAATGAATCAGTCAAATATCAATAATAAGAAGACAAAATGAACCTAATACAAATAAATGAATGCTTAATAACTCCCCTGCACATGCTCCTAAAAATCCAAACCTTCACCTGTAAATAAAACGTCCCGACCTGAAGACATCTTAATGTTATTATTTTGTTATACACACAGTGCCGCCAAGTGGAATCAAAAATTTTTTTTAATTTTAATTTTCACGTACTGCACGGTGCCCTTTTGACGAATCCGACTGAAAATTAGTCAGAAAAGACTCAAGACAATGATCTTACTCTCTGCCGAATTTTGTGACGTTTTTGCAAAAGGCGTGGCTATTAAGGTGCTGAAAAGTCCGATTGTACTCTGTGGCAACAAAAGCTCCGGCAACATGACTCAGATGATCCTATCTTCTCGAAGTTGTACACATTTGAGGATACTTCAGCCCTGAAGACATCTACCAACTTATTTTACATCGTAGTAGTAGCGCCACCAACTGGTAAAAGCTAATACAAGTTATTTTCTTGGATGTTTTTCTCCGTGCAACTCAACAAGGTCGCCCTCATATATGCTCGGATGACTGTTTCGGCCATGAGGATGTCACAATACGAAATTAGTCCTTTTTCGTGAAAAGTTGTGGGAGTGGCATTGCACTGTTCGGCAATAAAACAACGCTGATTATGAGGTTCTAAATATGAACGACAACTCGTGAAACTTTACACACACATGAGGCCGAGCAAATTTATCAATATTTTATACGTTAGTTGTGCAGCTTTTTTGAAATGGCTCGCCATGGCCCTCGAGAAATGTTAAAAAAAAGCAGCTCTGGTTGAGTGTTTCACCTCGCTTTTTGTAAATTTTATGGAGTACAGTGAACCCTCGGTTATCGCGGTTAATGGGGACCGAGACCACCCGCGAAAACTGAAAATCCGCGAAGTAGCGGCGCACCTTCAAAAATGCTTAAAAAAAATATACAATATATATAATAAATATATAATATATATATATATATATATATATATATATATATATATATATATATATATATATATATATATATATATATATATATATATATATATATATACGGGGAAAGAGAGAGTGAAATTCATGTTATAACAAAAAAACCAAATTATTATTAAAACGTATTATTTTTTTATTCCCCAGCCATTCTTTTTGTATTTATTTAATTACTCCGACTTTTACCTGCTGGTACGCCGTCCGGTGTGCCCTGTGAAATGAAAGGTGGCATTCTTTATTTATTTATTCATTTATTCATTCATAACTGACAGCCTCGCGCTCCGCTCGTGCCCGGGCAGAAGAGGTGCTCCAATTTGGCTTAACTGTGACACACGCCCGTCCTCCTCCCCCGGAGCTTCCATTCGGTTAAACTTAGGGGCCGCTTGGCACCGCCCGTGCCCGGGGAAGGTGCTCCTCTTCGGCTTACTGTGACGCGAGCATGCCCTCCTCCTCCGGAGCTTCCATTCGGTTAAACTTAGGGGCCGCTTGGAACCGCCCGTGCCCGGGGAAGGTGCTCCTCTTCGGCTTACTGTGACGCGAGCATGCCCTCCTCCTCCGGAGCTTCCATTCGGTTAAACTTAGGGGCCGCTTGGAACCGCCCGTGCCCGGGGAAGGTTCTCCTCTTCGGCTTACTGTGACGCGAGCATGCCCTCCTCCTCCGGAGCTTCCATTCGGTTAAACTTAGGGGCCGCTTGGCACCGCCCGTGCCCGGGGAAGGTGCTCCTCTACGGCTTAACTGCCACGCACGCTGGCCGGAGCTCTGGTACGGTCCGAACCGCGCGAAACGTCGCCACCGATCGTGTCCGGGGGAACGTGCTCTTCTTCGTCCACTCTCCTCTTCGCCCACGCTCTTCTTCGGCGCACGCCGGCCGTCTAACCGCTCCAGCGCCCCGTCGTGCCGCTCGGCGAAACTACAATGCCCCCGAATATTTTTTAGACCCGCGAAGCACTGAACCCGCGAAAGGTGAACCGCGAAGTAGCGAGGGTTCACTGTATGTATAAGACCAAGACCTACAAAAAAGTCTCTTGGAGCAATGAGCTAGGTTTTACAGGAAGTCGGCCATTTTGAATTTACTTAAAAGGGGGCGGGTCACCACAATGGACTTTGTGTAGAAATTATTATTGGGGCCCGAGCAGCGACCGCGGCGAGGTCCCTATTGTTTTTGTAGAAAATATTATTACTTTTATTATTATTATTATTATTATTATTAGGGCCTGAGCAGCGACCGCTGCGAAGTCCCTATTGTTTTTGTAGAAATTATTATTATTATTATTTTTCGGATTGTTCGATCGCATTTTTGACCCCCGAAACATGCACAAAAACTCACCAAACTTGGCAGTCTCATCGGGCATGGCGAAAAATTTGATATTTTAACGTCTAATATGAACAAGAAGTGAGTTATGAATTTTTGAAAGTCCGACTTTTGCCCTTTTTTGCATGTTTACAGGGGTCATTCTTTTGCACCCTGATCCTAAAGGCTTCATCTGATTGCCTTAAAATTCTGTCTGTAGCATCTGAAGACCTGGGACAAACACTGGGGCTAAAATTTTTTGTTTCCGAAATACTATATGACGGGGGCGGGGCATCAAAGTTTTCACTTAAGATTTCCTTCGCCGCAATGGACAAAATGCTTAATAACTCTCCTGCACATGCTGCTAAAAATCCAAAACTTCACATGTACATAAAGAGTCTGTACCTGAAGACATCTATATGTTTATATTCAGTTATACACCTTGCGCCAATCAATATAATTTTTTACATTTTGACGTACTGCACGGTGCCCTTTTAACGAATCTGATTGAAAATTGGCTAGAAAAGACTCAAGACATTGATCTTACTCTATCCCTATTTTTGTGACTTTCCTTCGAAGGGCGTGGCTATTACGGTGCCGCAGAGTCTGATTATTCTCCGTGGCAACAAAAGTTCCTGCAAAATGATTCAGATGATCCATCTTCTCGAAATTTTTCACATTTGAGGATATTCAGGCCCTGAAGACGGCTGCCAACTTATTTTTGATCGCAGTGGTAGCGCCACCAACTGGTTAAAACAAATACAAATTATTTTCGTTGATTTTTTTCTCCGGGCAGGTTAACAAAATCTACCTTACATTTGCTCGGATGAGTGTTTAGGCCTTGAGGATGTCACAATACGAAAGTCTTTCGCCTTCTTCAGAGTGTCACATGATGGTGTCTTGTGGCCCGTCTTTATCAGCTGATGTTCCATGAGGGCGTGACTTACCTGTCACAAGAATGAAGGCAAGTCACGCCCCCCGCTGTCCGTTCACTCCGCCAAAATGCTGCTCCAGGTGGTAGAGAGGATGAAGGCTCCCTTGTCTCTGTTCATGGTTTTTATGCCTCGCTTGCAGATCTCAATGGCCTCTCTGATCCAGCGCTGTTGTTTGTTCTCTTCGGTGCGGATGACCCTGCCCTTCTCCCGGTCCATGATGTGGTTTTCCCTTTTGCAGTGGTCAGTGATTGCTGATTTGTAATGTTCATGTTGTGCTTGTTCTTTTACTGCTCTGATTTTTTCATTTTTTTGACAGGTAAGTCACACCCTCATGGAACATCAGCTGATAAAGACGGGTCTCAAGACACCATCATGCGACACTCTGAAGAAGGCAAAAGTCTCGCCGAAACATGTCAGGTAAAAAATTAACCTAAAACATAATTGTCTGCTTTTAATGAATCAGTCAAATATCAATAATAAGAAGACAAAATGAACCTAATACAAATAAATGAATGCTTAATAACTCCCCTGCACATGCTCCTAAAAATCCAAACCTTCACCTGTAAATAAAACGTCCCGACCTGAAGACATCTTAATGTTATTATTTTGTTATACACACAGCGCCGCCAAGTGGAATCAAAAATTTGTTTTTATTTTAATTTTCACGTACTGCACGGTGCCCTTTTGACGAATCCGACTGAAAATTAGTCAGAAAAGACTCAAGACAATGATCTTACTCTCTGCCGAATTTTGTGACGTTTTGGCAAAAGGCGTGGCTATTACGGTGCTGAAAAGTCCGATTGTACTCTGTGGCAACAAAAGCTCCGGCAACATGACTCAGATGATCCTATCTTCTCGAAGTTGTACACATTTGAGGATACTTCAGCCCTGAAGACATCTACCGACTTATTTTTCATCGTAGTAGTAGCGCCACCAACTGGTAAAAGCTAATACAAGTTATTTTCTTGGATGTTTTTCTCCGTGCAACTCAACAAGGTCGCCCTCATATATGCTCGGATGACTGTTTCGGCCATGAGGATGTCACAATACGAAATTAGTCCTTTTTCGTGAAAAGTTGTGGGAGTGGCATTGCACTGTTCGGCAATAAAACAACGCTGATTATGAGGTTCTAAATATGAACGACAACTCGTGAAACTTTACACACACATCAGGCCGAGCAAATTTATCAATATTTTATACGTTAGTTGTGCAGCTTTTTTGAAATGGCTCGCCATGGCCCTCGAGAAATGTTCAAAAAAGCAGCCCTGATTGAGTGTTTCACCTCGCTTTTTGTAAATTTTATGGAGTACAGTGAACCCTCGGTTATCGCGGTTAATGGGGACCGAGACCACCCGCGAAAACTGAAAATCCGCGAAGTAGCGGCGCACCTTCAAAAATGCTTAAAAAAAATATACAATATATATAATAAATATATATATATATATATATATATATATATATATATATATATATACGGGGAGAGAGAGAGTGAAATTCATTTTATAACAAAAAAACCAAATTATTATTAAAACGTATTATTTTTTTATTCCCCAGCCATTCTTTTTGTATTTATTTAATTACTCCGACTTTTACCTGCTGGTACGCCGTCCGGTGTGCCCTGTGAAATGAAAGGTGGCATTCTTTATTTATTTATTCATTTATTCATTCATAACTGACAGCCTCGCGCTCCGCTCGTGCCCGGGCGGAAGAGGTGCTCCAATTCGGCTTAACTGTGACACACGCCCGCCCTCCTCCCCCGGAACTTCCATTCGGTTAAACTTAGGGGCCGCTTGGCACCGCCCGTGCCCGGGGAAGGTGCTCCTCTTCGGCTTACTGTGACGCGAGCATGCCCTCCTCCTCCGGAGCTTCCATTCAGTTAAACTTAGGGGCCGCTTGGAACCGCCCGTGCCCGGGGAAGGTGCTCCTCTTCGGCTTACTGTGACGCGAGCATGCCCTCCTCCTCCGGAGCTTCCATTCGGTTAAACTTAGGGGCCGCTTGGAACCGCCCGTGCCCGGGGAAGGTGCTCCTCTTCGGCTTACTGTGACGCGAGCATGCCCTCCTCCTCCGGAGCTTCCATTCGGTTAAACTTAGGGGCCGCTTGGCACCGCCCGTGCCCGGGGAAGGTGCTCCTCTACGGCTTAACTGCCACGCACGCCGGCCGGAGCTCTGGTACGGTCCGAACCGCGCGAAACGTCGCCACCGATCGTGTCCGGGAGAACGTGCTCTTCTTCGTCCACTCTCCTCTTCGCCCACGCTCTTCTTCGGCGCACGCCGGCCGTCTAACCGCTCCAGCGCCCCGTCGTGCCGCTCGGCGAAACTACAATGCCCCCGAATATTTTTTAGACCCGCGAAGCACTGAACCCGCGAAAGGTGAACCGCGAAGTAGCGAGGGTTCACTGTATGTATAAGACCAAGACCTACAAAAAAGTCTCTTGGAGCAATGAGCTAGGTTTTACAGGAAGTCGGCCATTTTGAATTTACTTAAAAGGGGGCGGGTCACCACAATGGACTTTGTGTAGAAATTATTATTGGGGCCCGAGCAGCGACGGCGGCGAGGTCCCTATTGTTTTTGTAGAAATTATTATTAGGGCCTGAGCAGCGACCGCTACGAGGTCCCCATTGTTTTTGTGGAAATTATTATTATTTTTATTATTATTATTATTAGGGCCCGAGCAGTGACCGCTGCGAGGTCCCTATTGTTTTTCTAGAAATTGTTATTAGGGCCCGAGCTGCGACGGCTGCGAGGTCCCTATTGTTTTTGTAGAAAATATTATTACTTTTATTATTATTAATATTATTATTATTATTATTAGGGCCTGAGCAGCGACCGCTGCGAAGTCCCTATTGTTTTTGTAGAAATTATTATTATTATTATTTTTCCGATTGTTCGATCGCATTTTTGACCCCCGAAACATGCACAAAAACTCACCAAACTTGGCAGTCTCATCGGGCATGGCGAAAAATTTGATATTTTAACGTCTAATATGAACAGGAAGTGAGTTATGAATTTTTGAAAGTCCGACTTTTGCCCTTTTTTGCATGTTTACAGGGGTCATTCTTTTGCACCCTGATCCTAAAGGCTTCATCTGATTGCCTTAAAATTCTGTCTGTAGCATCTGAAGACCTGGGACAAACACTGGGGCTAAAATTTTTTGTTTCCGAAATACTATATGACGGGGGCGGGGCTTCAAAGTTTTCACTTAAGATTTCCTTCGCCGCAATGGACAAAATGCTTAATAACTCTCCTGCACATGCTGCTAAAAATCCAAAACTTCACATGTACATAAAAAGTCTGTACCTGAAGACATCTATATGTTTATATTCAGTTATACACCTTGCGCCAATCAATATCATTTTTTACATTTTGACGTACTGCACGGTGCCCTTTTAACGAATCTGATTGAAAATTGGCTAGAAAAGACTCAAGACATTGATCTTACTCTATCCCTGTTTTTGTGACTTTCCTTCGAAGGGCGTGGCTATTACGGTGCCGCAGAGTCTGATTATTCTCCGTGGCAACAAAAGTTCCTGCAAAATGATTCAGATGATCCATCTTCTCGAAATTTTTCACATTTGAGGATATTCAGGCCCTGAAGACGGCTGCCAACTTATTTTTGATCGCAGTGGTAGCGCCACCAACTGGTTAAAACAAATACAAATTATTTTCGTTGATGTTTTTCTCCGGGCAGGTGAACAAAATCTACCTTATATTTGCTCGGATGAGTGTTTAGGCCTTGAGCATGTCACAATACGAAAGTCTTTCGCCTTCTTCAGAGTGTCACATGATGCTGTCTTGTGACCCGTCTTTATCAGCTGATGTTCCATGAGGGCGTGACTTACCTGTCACAAGAATGAAGGCAAGTCACGCCCCCCGCTGTCCGTTCACTCCGCCAAGATGCTGGTCCAGGTGGTAGAGAGGATGAAGGCTCCCTTGTCTCTGTTCATGGTTTTTATGCCTCGCTTGCAGATCTCAATGGCCTCTCTGATCCAGCGCTGTTGTTTGTTCTCTTCTGTGCGGATGACCCTGCCCTTCTCCCGGTCCATGATGTGGTTTTCCCTTTTGCAGTGGTCAGTGATTGCTGATTTGTAATGTTCATGTTGTGCTTGTTCTTTTACTGCTCTGATTTTTTTCATTTTTTTGACAGGTAAGTCACACCCTCATGGAACATCAGCTCAAGACACCATCATGCGACACTCTGAAGAAGGCGAAAGACTCGCCGAAACATGTCAGGTAAAAAATTAACCTAAAACATAATTGTCTGCTTTTAATGAATCAGTCAAATATCAATAATAAGAAGACAAAATGAACCTAATACAAATAAATGAATGCTAAATAACTCCCCTGCACATGCTCCTAAAAATCCAAACCTTCACCTGTAAATAAAACGTCCCGACCTGAAGACATCGTAATGTTATTATTTTGTTATACACACAGTGCCGCCAAGTGGAATCAAAAATTTGTTTTTATTTTAATTTTCACGTACTGCACGGTGCCCTTTTGACGAATCCGACTGAAAATTAGTCAGAAAAGACTCAAGACAATGATCTTACTCTCTGCCGAATTTTGTGACGTTTTGGCAAAAGGCGTGGCTATTAAGGTGCTGAAAAGTCCGATTGTACTCTGTGGCAACAAAAGCTCCGGCAACATGACTCAGATGATCCTATCTTCTCGAAGTTGTACACATTTGAGGATACTTCAGCCCTGAAGACATCTACCAACTTATTTTACATCGTAGTAGTAGTGGCACCAACTGGTAAAAGCTAATACAAGTTATTTTCTTGGATGTTTTTCTCCGTGCAACTCAACAAGGTCGCCCTCATATATGCTCGGATGACTGTTTCGGCCATGAGGATGTCACAATACGAAATTCGTCCTTTTTCGTGAAAAGTTGTGGGAGTGGCATTGCACTGTTCGGCAATAAAACAAAGCTGATTATGAGGTTCTAAATATGAACGACAACTCGTAAAACTTTACACACACATCAGGCCGAGCAAATTTATCAATATTTTATACGTTAGTTGTGCAGCTTTTTTGAAATGGCTCGCCATGGCCCTCGAGAAATGTTAAAAAAAGCAGCTCTGGTTGAGTGTTTCACCTCGCTTTTTGTAAATTTTATGGAGTACAGTGAACCCTCGGTTATCGCGGTTAACGGGGACCGAGACCACCCGCGAAAACTGAAAATCCGCGAAGTAGCGGCGCACCTTCAAAAATGCTTAAAAAAAATAAACAATATATATAATAAATATATATATATATATATATATATATATATATATATATATATATATATATATATATATATATATACGGGGAGAGAGAGAGTGAAATTCATGTTATAACAAAAAAACCAAATTATTATTAAAACGTATTATTTTTTTCTTCCCCAGCCATTCTTTTAGTATTTATTTAATTACTCTGACTTTTACCTGCTGGTACGCCGTCCGGTGTGCCCTGTGAAATGAAAGGTGGCATTCTTTATTTATTTATTCATTTATTCATTCATAACTGACAGCCTCGCGCTCCGCTCGTGCCCGGGCAGAAGAGGTGCTCCAATTTGGCTTAACTGTGACACACGCCCGCCCTCCTCCCCCGGAGCTTCCATTCGGTTAAACTTAGGGGCCGCTTGGCACCGCCCGTGCCCGGGGAAGGTGCTCCTCTTCGGCTTACTGTGACGCGAGCATGCCCTCCTCCTCCGGAGCTTCCATTCGGTTAAACTTAGGGGCCGCTTGGAACCGCCCGTGCCCGGGGAAGGTGCTCCTCTACGGCTTAACTGCCACGCACGCCGGCCGGAGCTCTGGTACGGTCCGAACCGCGCGAAACGTCGCCACCGATCGTGTCCGGGGGAACGTGCTCTTCTTCGTCCACTCTCCTCTTCGCCCACGCTCTTCTTCGGCGCACGCCGGCCGTCTAACCGCTCCAGCGCCCCGTCGTGCCGCTCGGCGAAACTACAATGCCCCCGAATATTTTTTAGACCCGCGAAGCACTGAACCCGCGAAAGGTGAACCGCGAAGTAGCGAGGGTTCACTGTATGTATAAGACCAAGACCTACAAAAAAGTCTCTTGGAGCAATGAGCTAGGTTTTACAGGAAGTCGGCCATTTTGAATTTACTTAAAAGGGGGCGGGTCACCACAATGGACTTTGTGTAGAAATTATTATTGGGGCCCGAGCAGCGACCGCGGCGAGGTCCCTATTGTTTTTGTAGAAAACATTATTACTTTTATTGTTATTATTATTATTATTATTAGGGCCTGAGCAGCGACCGCTGCGAAGTCCCTATTGTTTTTGTAGAAATTATTATTATTATTATTTTTCCGATTGTTCGATCGCATTTTTGACCCCCGAAACATGCACAAAAACTCACCAAACTTGGCAGTCTCATCGGGCATGGCGAAAAATTTGATATTTTAACGTCTAATATGAACAGGAAGTGAGTTATGAATTTTTGAAAGTCCGACTTTTGCCCTTTTTTGCATGTTTACAGGGGTCATTCTTTTGCACCCTGTTCCTAAAGGCTTCATCTGATTGCCTTAAAATTCTGTCTGTAGCATCTGAAGACCTGGCACAAACACTGGGGCTAAAATTTTTTGTTTCCGAAATACTATATGACGGGGGCGGGGCATCAAAGTTTTCACTTAAGATTTCCTTCGCCGCAATGGACAAAATGCTTAATAACTCTCCTGCACATGCTGCTAAAAATCCAAAACTTCACATGTACATAAAGAGTCTGTACCTGAAGACATCTATATGTTTATATTCAGTTATACACCTTGCGCCAATCAATATCATTTTTTACATTTTGACGTACTGCACGGTGCCCTTTTAACGAATCTGATTGAAAATTGGCTAGAAAAGACTCAAGACATTGATCTTACTCTATCCCTATTTTTGTGACTTTCCTTCGAAGGGCGTGGCTATTACGGTGCCGCAGAGTCTGATTATTCTCCGTGGCAACAAAAGTTCCTGCGAAATGATTCAGATGATCCATCTTCTCGAAATTTTTCACATTTGAGGATATTCAGGCCCTGAAGACGGCTGCCAACTTATTTTTGATCGCAGTGGTAGCGCCACCAACTGGTTAAAACAAATACAAATTATTTTCGTTGATTTTTTTCTCCGGGCAGGTTAACAAAATCTACCTTACATTTGCTCGGATGAGTGTTTAGGCCTTGAGGATGTCACAATACGAAAGTCTTTCGCCTTCTTCAGAGTGTCACATGATGGTGTCTTGTGGCCCGTCTTTATCAGCTGATGTTCCATGAGGGCGTGACTTACCTGTCACAAGAATGAAGGCAAGTCACGCCCCCCGCTGTCCGTTCACTCCGCCAAGATGCTGGTCCAGGTGGTAGAGAGGATGAAGGCTCCCTTGTCTCTGTTCATGGTTTTTATGCCTCGCTTGCAGATCTCAATGGCCTCTCTGATCCAGCGCTGTTGTTTGTTCTCTTCTGTGCGGATGACCCTGCCCTTCTCCCGGTCCATGATGTGGTTTTCCCTTTTGCAGTGGTCAGTGATTGCTGATTTGTAATGTTCATGTTGTGCTTGTTCTTTTACTGCTCTGATTTTTTTCATTTTTTTGACAGGTAAGTCACACCCTCATGGAACATCAGCTCAAGACACCATCATGCGACACTCTGAAGAAGGCGAAAGACTCGCCGAAACATGTCAGGTAAAAAATTAACCTAAAACATAATTGTCTGCTTTTAATGAATCAGTCAAATATCAATAATAAGAAGACAAAATGAACCTAATACAAATAAATGAATGCTTAATAACTCCCCTGCACATGCTCCTAAAAATCCAAACCTTCACCTGTAAATAAAACGTCCCGACCTGAAGACATCGTAATGTTATTATTTTGTTATACACACAGTGCCGCCAAGTGGAATCAAAAATTTGTTTTTATTTTAATTTTCACGTACTGCACGGTGCCCTTTTGACGAATCCGACTGAAAATTAGTCAGAAAAGACTCAAGACAATGATCTTACTCTCTGCCGAATTTTGTGGCGTTTTGGCAAAAGGCGTGGCTATTAAGGTGCTGAAAAGTCCGATTGTACTCTGTGGCAACAAAAGCTCCGGCAACATGACTCAGATGATCTTATCTTCTCGAAGTTGTACACATTTGAGGATACTTCAGCCCTGAAGACATCTACCAACTTATTTTACATCGTAGTAGTAGCGCCACCAACTGGTAAAAGCTAATACAAGTTATTTTCTTGGATGTTTTTCTCCGTGCAACTCAACAAGGTCGCCCTCATATATGCTCGGATGACTGTTTCGGCCATGAGGATGTCACAATACGAAATTCGTCCTTTTTCGTGAAAAGTTGTGGGAGTGGCATTGCACTGTTCGGCAATAAAACAAAGCTGATTATGAGGTTCTAAATATGAACGACAACTCGTAAAACTTTACACACACATCAGGCCGAGCAAATTTATCAATATTTTATACGTTAGTTGTGCAGCTTTTTTGAAATGGCTCGCCATGGCCCTCGAGAAATGTTAAAAAAAGCAGCTCTGGTTGAGTGTTTCACCTCGCTTTTTGTAAATTTTATGGAGTACAGTGAACCCTCGGTTATCGCGGTTAATGGGGACCGAGACCACCCGCGAAAACTGAAAATCCGCGAAGTAGCGGCGCACCTTCAAAAATGCTTAAAAAAAATATACAATATATATAATAAATATATATATATATATATATATATATATATATATATATATATATATACGGGGAGAGAGAGAGTGAAATTCATGTTATAACAAAAAAACCAAATTATTATTAAAACGTATTATTTTTTTATTCCCCAGCCATTCTTTTAGTATTTATTTAATTACTCCGACTTTTACCTGCTGGTACGCCGTCCGGTGTGCCCTGTGAAATGAAAGGTGGCTTTCTTTATTTATTTATTCATTTATTCATTCATAACTGACAGCCTCGCGCTCCGCTCGTGCCCGGGCGGAAGAGGTGCTCCAATTTGGCTTAACTGTGACACACGCCCGCCCTCCTCCCCCGGAGCTTCCATTCGGTTAAACTTAGGGGCCGCTTGGCACCGCCCGTGCCCGGGGAAGGTGCTCCTCTTCGGCTTACTGTGACGCGAGCATGCCCTCCTCCTCCGGAGCTTCCATTCGGTTAAACTTAGGGGCCGCTTGGAACCGCCCGTGCCCGGGGAAGGTGCTCCTCTACGGCTTCACTGCCACGCACGCCGGCCGGAGCTCTGGTACGGTCCGAACCGCGCGAAACGTCGCCACCGATCGTGTCCGGGGGAACGTGCTCTTCTTCGTCCACTCTCCTCTTCGCCCACGCTCTTCTTCGGCGCACGCCGGCCGTCTAACCGCTCCAGCGCCCCGTCGTGCCGCTCGGCGAAACTACAATGCCCCCGAATATTTTTTAGACCCGCGAAGCACTGAACCCGCGAAAGGTGAACCGCGAAGTAGCGAGGGTTCACTGTATGTATAAGACCAAGACCTACAAAAAAGTCTCTTGGAGCAATGAGCTAGGTTTTACAGGAAGTCGGCCATTTTGAATTTACTTAAAAGGGGGCGGGTCACCACAATGGACTTTGTGTAGAAATTATTATTGGGGCCCGAGCAGCGACCGCGGCGAGGTCCCTATTGTTTTTGTAGAAAACATTATTACTTTTATTATTATTATTATTATTATTATTAGGGCCTGAGCAGCGACCGCTGCGAAGTCCCTATTGTTTTTGTAGAAATTATTATTATTATTATTTTTCCGATTGTTCGATCGCATTTTTGACCCCCGAAACATGCACAAAAACTCACCAAACTTGGCAGTCTCATCGGGCATGGCGAAAAATTTGATATTTTAACGTCTAATATGAACAGGAAGTGAGTTATGAATTTTTGAAAGTCCGACTTTTGCCCTTTTTTGCATGTTTACAGGGGTCATTCTTTTGCACCCTGATCCTAAAGGCTTCATCTGATTGCCTTAAAATTCTGTCTGTAGCATCTGAAGACCTGGGACAAACACTGGGGCTAAAATTTTTTGTTTCCGAAATACTACATGACGGGGGCGGGGCTTCAAAGTTTTCACTTAAGATTTCCTTCGCCGCAATGGACAAAATGCTTAATAACTCTCCTGCACATGCTGCTAAAAATCCAAAACTTCACATGTACATAAAGAGTCTGTACCTGAAGACATCTATATGTTTATATTCAGTTATACACCTTGCGCCAATCAATATCATTTTTTACATTTTGACGTACTGCATGGTGCCCTTTTAACGAATCCGATTGAAAATTGGCTAGAAAAGACTCAAGACATTGATCTTACTCTATCCCTATTTTTATGACTTTCCTTCAAAGGGCGTGGCTATTACGGTGCCGCAGAGTCTGATTATTCTCCGTGGCAACAAAAGTTCCTGCAAAATGATTCAGATGATCCATCTTCTGGAAATCTTTCACATTTGAGGATATTCAGGCCCTGAAGACGGCTGCCAACTTATTTTTGATCGCAGTGGTAGCGCCACCAACTGGTTAAAACAAATACAAATTATTTTCGTTGATGTTTTTCTCCGGGCAGGTGAACAAAATCTACCTTATATTTGCTCGGATGAGTGTTTAGGCCTTGAGCATGTCACAATACAAAAGTCTTTCGCCTTCTTCAGAGTGTCACATGATGCTGTCTTGTGACCCGTCTTTATCAGCTGATGTTCCATGAGGGCGTGACTTACCTGTCACAAGAATGAAGGCAAGTCACGCCCCCGCTGTCCGTTCACTCCGCCAAGATGCTGGTCCAGGTGGTAGAGAGGATGAAGGCTCCCTTGTCTCTGTTCATGGTTTTTATGCCTCGCTTGCAGATCTCAATGGCCTCTCTGATCCAGCGCTGTTGTTTGTTCTCTTCTGTGCGGATGACCCTGCCCTTCTCCCGGTCCATGATGTGGTTTTCCCTTTTGCAGTGGTCAGTGATTGCTGATTTGTAATGTTCATGTTGTGTTTGTTCTTTTACTGCTCTGATTTTTTCATTTTTTTGACAGGTAAGTCACACCCTCATGGAACATCAGCTGATAAAGACGGGTCTCAAGACACCATCATGCGACACTCTGAAGAAGGCGAAAGACTCGCCGAAACATGTCAGGTAAAAAATTAACCTAAAACATAATTGTCTGCTTTTAATGAATCAGTCAAATATCAATAATAAGAAGACAAAATGAACCTAATACAAATAAATGAATGCTTAATAACTCCCCTGCACATGCTCCTAAAAATCCAAACCTTCACCTGTAAATAAAACGTCCCGACCTGAAGACATCTTAATGTTATTATTTTGTTATACACACAGTGCCGCCAAGTGGAATCAAAAATTTTTTTTAATTTTAATTTTCACGTACTGCACGGTGCCCTTTTGACGAATCCGACTGAAAATTAGTCAGAAAAGACTCAAGACAATGATCTTACTCTCTGCCGAATTTTGTGACGTTTTTGCAAAAGGCGTGGCTATTAAGGTGCTGAAAAGTCCGATTGTACTCTGTGGCAACAAAAGCTCCGGCAACATGACTCAGATGATCCTATCTTCTCGAAGTTGTACACATTTGAGGATACTTCAGCCCTGAAGACATCTACCAACTTATTTTACATCGTAGTAGTAGCGCCACCAACTGGTAAAAGCTAATACAAGTTATTTTCTTGGATGTTTTTCTCCGTGCAACTCAACAAGGTCGCCCTCATATATGCTCGGATGACTGTTTCGGCCATGAGGATGTCACAATACGAAATTAGTCCTTTTTCGTGAAAAGTTGTGGGAGTGGCATTGCACTGTTCGGCAATAAAACAACGCTGATTATGAGGTTCTAAATATGAACGACAACTCGTGAAACTTTACACACACATGAGGCCGAGCAAATTTATCAATATTTTATACGTTAGTTGTGCAGCTTTTTTGAAATGGCTCGCCATGGCCCTCGAGAAATGTTAAAAAAAAGCAGCTCTGGTTGAGTGTTTCACCTCGCTTTTTGTAAATTTTATGGAGTACAGTGAACCCTCGGTTATCGCGGTTAATGGGGACCGAGACCACCCGCGAAAACTGAAAATCCGCGAAGTAGCGGCGCACCTTCAAAAATGCTTAAAAAAAATATACAATATATATAATAAATATATAAATATATATATATATATATATATATATATATATATATATATATATATATATATACGGGGAGAGAGAGAGTGAAATTCATGTTATAACAAAAAAACCAAATTATTATTAAAACGTATTATTTTTTTATTCCCCAGCCATTCTTTTTGTATTTATTTAATTACTCCGACTTTTACCTGCTGGTACGCCGTCCGGTGTGCCCTGTGAAATGAAAGGTGGCATTCTTTATTTATTTATTCATTTATTCATTCATAACTGACAGCCTCGCGCTCCGCTCGTGCCCGGGCAGAAGAGGTGCTCCAATTTGGCTTAACTGTGACACACGCCCGTCCTCCTCCCCCGGAGCTTCCATTCGGTTAAACTTAGGGGCCGCTTGGCACCGCCCGTGCCCGGGGAAGGTGCTCCTCTTCGGCTTACTGTGACGCGAGCATGCCCTCCTCCTCCGGAGCTTCCATTCGGTTAAACTTAGGGGCCGCTTGGAACCGCCCGTGCCCGGGGAAGGTGCTCCTCTTCGGCTTACTGTGACGCGAGCATGCCCTCCTCCTCCGGAGCTTCCATTCGGTTAAACTTAGGGGCCGCTTGGAACCGCCCGTGCCCGGGGAAGGTGCTCCTCTTCGGCTTACTGTGACGCGAGCATGCCCTCCTCCTCCGGAGCTTCCATTCGGTTAAACTTAGGGGCCGCTTGGCACCGCCCGTGCCCGGGGAAGGTGCTCCTCTACGGCTTAACTGCCACGCACGCTGGCCGGAGCTCTGGTACGGTCCGAACCGCGCGAAACGTCGCCACCGATCGTGTCCGGGGGAACGTGCTCTTCTTCGTCCACTCTCCTCTTCGCCCACGCTCTTCTTCGGCGCACGCCGGCCGTCTAACCGCTCCAGCGCCCCGTCGTGCCGCTCGGCGAAACTACAATGCCCCCGAATATTTTTTAGACCCGCGAAGCACTGAACCCGCGAAAGGTGAACCGCGAAGTAGCGAGGGTTCACTGTATGTATAAGACCAAGACCTACAAAAAAGTCTCTTGGAGCAATGAGCTAGGTTTTACAGGAAGTCGGCCATTTTGAATTTACTTAAAAGGGGGCGGGTCACCACAATGGACTTTGTGTAGAAATTATTATTGGGGCCCGAGCAGCGACCGCGGCGAGGTCCCTATTGTTTTTGTAGAAAATATTATTACTTTTATTATTATTATTATTATTATTATTAGGGCCTGAGCAGCGACCGCTGCGAAGTCCCTATTGTTTTTGTAGAAATTATTATTATTATTATTTTTCGGATTGTTCGATCGCATTTTTGACCCCCGAAACATGCACAAAAACTCACCAAACTTGGCAGTCTCATCGGGCATGGCGAAAAATTTGATATTTTAACGTCTAATATGAACAAGAAGTGAGTTATGAATTTTTGAAAGTCCGACTTTTGCCCTTTTTTGCATGTTTACAGGGGTCATTCTTTTGCACCCTGATCCTAAAGGCTTCATCTGATTGCCTTAAAATTCTGTCTGTAGCATCTGAAGACCTGGGACAAACACTGGGGCTAAAATTTTTTGTTTCCGAAATACTATATGACGGGGGCGGGGCATCAAAGTTTTCACTTAAGATTTCCTTCGCCGCAATGGACAAAATGCTTAATAACTCTCCTGCACATGCTGCTAAAAATCCAAAACTTCACATGTACATAAAGAGTCTGTACCTGAAGACATCTATATGTTTATATTCAGTTATACACCTTGCGCCAATCAATATCATTTTTTACATTTTGACGTACTGCACGGTGCCCTTTTAACGAATCTGATTGAAAATTGGCTAGAAAAGACTCAAGACATTGATCTTACTCTATCCCTATTTTTGTGACTTTCCTTCGAAGGGCGTGGCTATTACGGTGCCGCAGAGTCTGATTATTCTCCGTGGCAACAAAAGTTCCTGCAAAATGATTCAGATGATCCATCTTCTCGAAATTTTTCACATTTGAGGATATTCAGGCCCTGAAGACGGCTGCCAACTTATTTTTGATCGCAGTGGTAGCGCCACCAACTGGTTAAAACAAATACAAATTATTTTCGTTGATTTTTTTCTCCGGGCAGGTTAACAAAATCTACCTTACATTTGCTCGGATGAGTGTTTAGGCCTTGAGGATGTCACAATACGAAAGTCTTTCGCCTTCTTCAGAGTGTCACATGATGGTGTCTTGTGGCCCGTCTTTATCAGCTGATGTTCCATGAGGGCGTGACTTACCTGTCACAAGAATGAAGGCAAGTCACGCCCTCCGCTGTCCGTTCACTCCGCCAAAATGCTGCTCCAGGTGGTAGAGAGGATGAAGGCTCCCTTGTCTCTGTTCATGGTTTTTATGCCTCGCTTGCAGATCTCAATGGCCTCTCTGATCCAGCGCTGTTGTTTGTTCTCTTCGGTGCGGATGACCCTGCCCTTCTCCCGGTCCATGATGTGGTTTTCCCTTTTACAGTGGTCAGTGATTGCTGATTTGTAATGTTCATGTTGTGCTTGTTCTTTTACTGCTCTGATTTTTTCATTTTTTTGACAGGTAAGTCACACCCTCATGGAACATCAGCTGATAAAGACGGGTCTCAAGACACCATCATGCGACACTCTGAAGAAGGCAAAAGTCTCGCCGAAACATGTCAGGTAAAAAATTAACCTAAAACATAATTGTCTGCTTTTAATGAATCAGTCAAATATCAATAATAAGAAGACAAAATGAACCTAATACAAATAAATGAATGCTTAATAACTCCCCTGCACATGCTCCTAAAAATCCAAACCTTCACCTGTAAATAAAACGTCCCGACCTGAAGACATCTTAATGTTATTATTTTGTTATACACACAGCGCCGCCAAGTGGAATCAAAAATTTGTTTTTATTTTAATTTTCACGTACTGCACGGTGCCCTTTTGACGAATCCGACTGAAAATTAGTCAGAAAAGACTCAAGACAATGATCTTACTCTCTGCCGAATTTTGTGACGTTTTGGCAAAAGGCGTGGCTATTACGGTGCTGAAAAGTCCGATTGTACTCTGTGGCAACAAAAGCTCCGGCAACATGACTCAGATGATCCTATCTTCTCGAAGTTGTACACATTTGAGGATACTTCAGCCCTGAAGACATCTACCGACTTATTTTTCATCGTAGTAGTAGCGCCACCAACTGGTAAAAGCTAATACAAGTTATTTTCTTGGATGTTTTTCTCCGTGCAACTCAACAAGGTCGCCCTCATATATGCTCGGATGACTGTTTCGGCCATGAGGATGTCACAATACGAAATTAGTCCTTTTTCGTGAAAAGTTGTGGGAGTGGCATTGCACTGTTCGGCAATAAAACAACGCTGATTATGAGGTTCTAAATATGAACGACAACTCGTGAAACTTTACACACACATCAGGCCGAGCAAATTTATCAATATTTTATACGTTAGTTGTGCAGCTTTTTTGAAATGGCTCGCCATGGCCCTCGAGAAATGTTCAAAAAAGCAGCCCTGATTGAGTGTTTCACCTCGCTTTTTGTAAATTTTATGGAGTACAGTGAACCCTCGGTTATCGCGGTTAATGGGGACCGAGACCACCCGCGAAAACTGAAAATCCGCGAAGTAGCGGCGCACCTTCAAAAATGCTTAAAAAAAATATACAATATATATAATAAATATATATATATATATATATATATATATATATATATATATATATATACGGGGAGAGAGAGAGTGAAATTCATTTTATAACAAAAAAACCAAATTATTATTAAAACGTATTATTTTTTTATTCCCCAGCCATTCTTTTTGTATTTATTTAATTACTCCGACTTTTACCTGCTGGTACGCCGTCCGGTGTGCCCTGTGAAATGAAAGGTGGCATTCTTTATTTATTTATTCATTCATAACTGACAGCCTCGCGCTCCGCTCGTGCCCGGGCGGAAGAGGTGCTCCAATTCGGCTTAACTGTGACACACGCCCGCCCTCCTCCCCCGGAACTTCCATTCGGTTAAACTTAGGGGCCGCTTGGCACCGCCCGTGCCCGGGGAAGGTGCTCCTCTTCGGCTTACTGTGACGCGAGCATGCCCTCCTCCTCCGGAGCTTCCATTCAGTTAAACTTAGGGGCCGCTTGGAACCGCCCGTGCCCGGGGAAGGTGCTCCTCTTCGGCTTACTGTGACGCGAGCATGCCCTCCTCCTCCGGAGCTTCCATTCGGTTAAACTTAGGGGCCGCTTGGAACCGCCCGTGCCCGGGGAAGGTGCTCCTCTTCGGCTTACTGTGACGCGAGCATGCCCTCCTCCTCCGTAGCTTCCATTCGGTTAAACTTAGGGGCCGCTTGGCACCGCCCGTGCCCGGGGAAGGTGCTCCTCTACGGCTTAACTGCCACGCACGCCGGCCGGAGCTCTGGTACGGTCCGAACCGCGCGAAACGTCGCCACCGATCGTGTCCGGGAGAACGTGCTCTTCTTCGTCCACTCTCCTCTTCGCCCACGCTCTTCTTCGGCGCACGCCGGCCATCTAACCGCTCCAGCGCCCCGTCGTGCCGCTCGGCGAAACTACAATGCCCCCGAATATTTTTTAGACCCGCGAAGCACTGAACCCGCGAAAGGTGAACCGCGAAGTAGCGAGGGTTCACTGTATGTATAAGACCAAGACCTACAAAAAAGTCTCTTGGAGCAATGAGCTAGGTTTTACAGGAAGTCGGCCATTTTGAATTTACTTAAAAGGGGGCGGGTCACCACAATGGACTTTGTGTAGAAATTATTATTGGGGCCCGAGCAGCGACGGCGGCGAGGTCCCTATTGTTTTTGTAGAAATTATTATTAGGGCCTGAGCAGCGACCGCTACGAGGTCCCCATTGTTTTTGTGGAAATTATTATTATTTTTATTATTATTATTATTAGGGCCCGAGCAGTGACCGCTGCGAGGTCCCTATTGTTTTTCTAGAAATTGTGATTAGGGCCCGAGCTGCGACGGCTGCGAGGTCCCTATTGTTTTTGTAGAAAATATTATTACTTTTATTATTATTAATATTATTATTATTATTATTAGGGCCTGAGCAGCGACCGCTGCGAAGTCCCTATTGTTTTTGTAGAAATTATTATTATTATTATTTTTCCGATTGTTCGATCGCATTTTTGACCCCCGAAACATGCACAAAAACTCACCAAACTTGGCAGTCTCATCGGGCATGGCGAAAAATTTGATATTTTAACGTCTAATATGAACAGGAAGTGAGTTATGAATTTTTGAAAGTCCGACTTTTGCCCTTTTTTGCATGTTTACAGGGGTCATTCTTTTGCACCCTGATCCTAAAGGCTTCATCTGATTGCCTTAAAATTCTGTCTGTAGCATCTGAAGACCTGGGACAAACACTGGGGCTAAAATTTTTTGTTTCCGAAATACTATATGACGGGGGCGGGGCTTCAAAGTTTTCACTTAAGATTTCCTTCGCCGCAATGGACAAAATGCTTAATAACTCTCCTGCACATGCTGCTAAAAATCCAAAACTTCACATGTACATAAAAAGTCTGTACCTGAAGACATCTATATGTTTATATTCAGTTATACACCTTGCGCCAATCAATATAATTTTTTACATTTTGACGTACTGCACGGTGCCCTTTTAACGAATCTGATTGAAAATTGGCTAGAAAAGACTCAAGACATTGATCTTACTCTATCCCTATTTTTGTGACTTTCCTTCGAAGGGCGTGGCTATTACGGTGCCGCAGAGTCTGATTATTCTCCGTGGCAACAAAAGTTCCTGCAAAATGATTCAGATGATCCATCTTCTCGAAATTTTTCACATTTGAGGATATTCAGGCCCTGAAGACGGCTGCCAACTTATTTTTGATCGCAGTGGTAGCGCCACCAACTGGTTAAAACAAATACAAATTATTTTCGTTGATGTTTTTCTCCGGGCAGGTGAACAAAATCTACCTTATATTTGCTCGGATGAGTGTTTAGGCCTTGAGCATGTCACAATACGAAAGTCTTTCGCCTTCTTCAGAGTGTCACATGATGCTGTCTTGTGACCCGTCTTTATCAGCTGATGTTCCATGAGGGCGTGACTTACCTGTCACAAGAATGAAGGCAAGTCACGCCCCCCGCTGTCCGTTCACTCCGCCAAGATGCTGGTCCAGGTGGTAGAGAGGATGAAGGCTCCCTTGTCTCTGTTCATGGTTTTTATGCCTCGCTTGCAGATCTCAATGGCCTCTCTGATCCAGCGCTGTTGTTTGTTCTCTTCTGTGCGGATGACCCTGCCCTTCTCCCGGTCCATGATGTGGTTTTCCCTTTTGCAGTGGTCAGTGATTGCTGATTTGTAATGTTCATGTTGTGCTTGTTCTTTTACTACTCTGATTTTTTTCATTTTTTTGACAGGTAAGTCACACCCTCATGGAACATCAGCTCAAGACACCATCATGCGACACTCTGAAGAAGGCGAAAGACTCGCCGAAACATGTCAGGTAAAAAATTAACCTAAAACATAATTGTCTGCTTTTAATGAATCAGTCAAATATCAATAATAAGAAGACAAAATGAACCTAATACAAATAAATGAATGCTAAATAACTCCCCTGCACATGCTCCTAAAAATCCAAACCTTCACCTGTAAATAAAACGTCCCGACCTGAAGACATCGTAATGTTATTATTTTGTTATACACACAGTGCCGCCAAGTGGAATCAAAAATTTGTTTTTATTTTAATTTTCACGTACTGCACGGTGCCCTTTTGACGAATCCGACTGAAAATTAGTCAGAAAAGACTCAAGACAATGATCTTACTCTCTGCCGAATTTTGTGACGTTTTGGCAAAAGGCGTGGCTATTAAGGTGCTGAAAAGTCCGATTGTACTCTGTGGCAACAAAAGCTCCGGCAACATGACTCAGATGATCCTATCTTCTCGAAGTTGTACACATTTGAGGATACTTCAGCCCTGAAGACATCTACCAACTTATTTTACATCGTAGTAGTAGTGCCACCAACTGGTAAAAGCTAATACAAGTTATTTTCTTGGATGTTTTTCTCCGTGCAACTCAACAAGGTCGCCCTCATATATGCTCGGATGACTGTTTCGGCCATGAGGATGTCACAATACGAAATTCGTCCTTTTTCGTGAAAAGTTGTGGGAGTGGCATTGCACTGTTCGGCAATAAAACAAAGCTGATTATGAGGTTCTAAATATGAACGACAACTCGTAAAACTTTACACACACATCAGGCCGAGCAAATTTATCAATATTTTATACGTTAGTTGTGCAGCTTTTTTGAAATGGCTCGCCATGGCCCTCGAGAAATGTTAAAAAAAGCAGCTCTGGTTGAGTGTTTCACCTCGCTTTTTGTAAATTTTATGGAGTACAGTGAACCCTCGGTTATCGCGGTTAACGGGGACCGAGACCACCCGCGAAAACTGAAAATCCGCGAAGTAGCGGCGCACCTTCAAAAATGCTTAAAAAAAATAAACAATATATATAATATATATATATATATATATATATATATATATATATATATATATATATATATATATATATATATATATATATATATATATATACGGGGAGAGAGAGAGTGAAATTCATGTTATAACAAAAAAACCAAATTATTATTAAAACGTATTATTTTTTTCTTCCCCAGCCATTCTTTTAGTATTTATTTAATTACTCCGACTTTTACCTGCTGGTACGCCGTCCGGTGTGCCCTGTGAAATGAAAGGTGGCATTCTTTATTTATTTATTCATTTATTCATTCATAACTGACAGCCTCGCGCTCCGCTCGTGCCCGGGCAGAAGAGGTGCTCCAATTTGGCTTAACTGTGACACACGCCCGCCCTCCTCCCCCGGAGCTTCCATTCGGTTAAACTTAGGGGCCGCTTGGCACCGCCCGTGCCCGGGGAAGGTGCTCCTCTTCGGCTTACTGTGACGCGAGCATGCCCTCCTCCTCCGGAGCTTCCATTCGGTTAAACTTAGGGGCCGCTTGGAACCGCCCGTGCCCGGGGAAGGTGCTCCTCTACGGCTTAACTGCCACGCACGCCGGCCGGAGCTCTGGTACGGTCCGAACCGCGCGAAACGTCGCCACCGAACGTGTCCGGGGGAACGTGCTCTTCTTCGTCCACTCTCCTCTTCGCCCACGCTCTTCTTCGGCGCACGCCGGCCGTCTAACCGCTCCAGCGCCCCGTCGTGCCGCTCGGCGAAACTACAATGCCCCCGAATATTTTTTAGACCCGCGAAGCACTGAACCCGCGAAAGGTGAACCGCGAAGTAGCGAGGGTTCACTGTATGTATAAGACCAAGACCTACAAAAAAGTCTCTTGGAGCAATGAGCTAGGTTTTACAGGAAGTCGGCCATTTTGAATTTACTTAAAAGGGGGCGGGTCACCACAATGGACTTTGTGTAGAAATTATTATTGGGGCCCGAGCAGCGACCGCGGCGAGGTCCCTATTGTTTTTGTAGAAAAAATTATTACTTTTATTGTTATTATTATTATTATTATTAGGGCCTGAGCAGCGACCGCTGCGAAGTCCCTATTGTTTTTGTAGAAATTATTATTATTATTATTTTTCCGATTGTTCGATCGCATTTTTGACCCCCGAAACATGCACAAAAACTCACCAAACTTGGCAGTCTCATCGGGCATGGCGAAAAATTTGATATTTTAACGTCTAATATGAACAGGAAGTGAGTTATGAATTTTTGAAAGTCCGACTTTTGCCCTTTTTTGCATGTTTACAGGGGTCATTCTTTTGCACCCTGTTCCTAAAGGCTTCATCTGATTGCCTTAAAATTCTGTCTGTAGCATCTGAAGACCTGGCACAAACACTGGGGCTAAAATTTTTTGTTTCCGAAATACTATATGACGGGGGCGGGGCATCAAAGTTTTCACTTAAGATTTCCTTCGCCGCAATGGACAAAATGCTTAATAACTCTCCTGCACATGCTGCTAAAAATCCAAAACTTCACATGTACATAAAGAGTCTGTACCTGAAGACATCTATATGTTTATATTCAGTTATACACCTTGCGCCAATCAATATCATTTTTTACATTTTGACGTCCTGCACGGTGCCCTTTTAACGAATCTGATTGAAAATTGGCTAGAAAAGACTCAAGACATTGATCTTACTCTATCCCTATTTTTGTGACTTTCCTTCGAAGGGCGTGGCTATTACGGTGCCGCAGAGTCTGATTATTCTCCGTGGCAACAAAAGTTCCTGCAAAATGATTCAGATGATCCATCTTCTCGAAATTTTTCACATTTGAGGATATTCAGGCCCTGAAGACGGCTGCCAACTTATTTTTGATCGCAGTGGTAGCGCCACCAACTGGTTAAAACAAATACAAATTATTTTCGTTGATTTTTTTCTCCGGGCAGGTTAACAAAATCTACCTTACATTTGCTCGGATGAGTGTTTAGGCCTTGAGGATGTCACAATACGAAAGTCTTTCGCCTTCTTCAGAGTGTCACATGATGGTGTCTTGTGGCCCGTCTTTATCAGCTGATGTTCCATGAGGGCGTGACTTACCTGTCACAAGAATGAAGGCAAGTCACGCCCCCCGCTGTCCGTTCACTCCGCCAAAATGCTGCTCCAGGTGGTAGAGAGGATGAAGGCTCCCTTGTCTCTGTTCATGGTTTTTATGCCTCGCTTGCAGATCTCAATGGCCTCTCTGATCCAGCGCTGTTGTTTGTTCTCTTCGGTGCGGATGACCCTGCCCTTCTCCCGGTCCATGATGTGGTTTTCCCTTTTGCAGTGGTCAGTGATTGCTGATTTGTAATGTTCATGTTGTGCTTGTTCTTTTACTGCTCTGATTTTTCATTTTTTTGACAGGTAAGTCACACCCTCATGGAACATCAGCTGATAAAGACGGGTCTCAAGACACCATCATGCGACACTCTGAAGAAGGCGAAAGACTCGCCGAAACATGTCAGGTAAAAAATTAACCTAAAACATAATTGTCTGCTTTTAATGAATCAGTCAAATATCAATAATAAGAAGACAAAATGAACCTAATACAAATAAATGAATGCTTAATAACTCCCCTGCACATGCTCCTAAAAATCCAAACCTTCACCTGTAAATAAAACGTCCCGACCTGAAGACATCTTAATGTTATTATTTTGTTATACACACAGTGCCGCCAAGTGGAATCAAAAATTTGTTTTTATTTTAATTTTCACGTACTGCACGGTGCCCTTTTGACGAATCCGACTGAAAATTAGTCAGAAAAGACTCAAGACAATGATCTTACTCTCTGCCGAATTTTGTGACGTTTTGGCAAAAGGCGTGGCTATTAAGGTGCTGAAAAGTCCGATTGTACTTTGTGGCAACAAAAGCTCCGGCAACATGACTCAGATGATCCTATCTTCTCGAAGTTGTACACATTTGAGGATACTTCAGCCCTGAAGACATCTACCAACTTATTTTACATCGTAGTAGTAGCGCCACCAACTGGTAAAAGCTAATACAAGTTATTTTCTTGGATGTTTTTCTCCGTGCAACTCAACAAGGTCGCCCTCATATATGCTCGGATGACTGTTTCGGCCATGAGGATGTCACAATACGAAATTCGTGATTTTTCGTGAAAAGTTGTGGGAGTGGCATTGCACTGTTCGGCAATAAAACAAAGCTGATTATGAGGTTCTAAATATGAACGACAACTCGTAAAACTTTACACACACATCAGGCCGAGCAAATTCATCAATATTTTATAAGTTAGTTGTGCAGCTTTTTTGAAATGGCTCGCCATGGCCCTCGAGAAATGTTAAAAAAAAGCAGCTCTGGTTGAGTGTTTCACCTCGCTTTTTGTAAATTTCATGGAGTACAGTGAACCCTCGGTTATCGCGGTTAATGGGGACCGAGACCACCCGCGAAAACTGAAAATCCGCGAAGTAGCGGCGCACCTTCAAAAATGCTTAAAAAAAATATACAATATATATCATAATAATATACAATATATATCATAAATATATATATATATATATATATATATATATACGGGGAGAGAGAGAGTGAAATTCATTTTATAACAAAAAAACCAAATTATTATTAAAACGTATTATTTTTTTATTCCCCAGCCATTCTTTTTGTATTTATTTAATTACTCCGACTTTTACCTGCTGGTACGCCGTCCGGTGTGCCCTGTGAAATGAAAGGTGGCATTCTTTATTTATTTATTCATTTATTCATTCATAACTGACAGCCTCGCGCTCCGCTCGTGCCCGGGCGGAAGAGGTGCTCCAATTCGGCTTAACTGTGACACACGCCCGCCCTCCTCCCCCGGAACTTCCATTCGGTTAAACTTAGGGGCCGCTTGGCACCGCCCGTGCCCGGGGAAGGTGCTCCTCTTCGGCTTACTGTGACGCGAGCATGCCCTCCTCCTCCGGAGCTTCCATTCAGTTAAACTTAGGGGCCGCTTGGAACCGCCCGTGCCCGGGGAAGGTGCTCCTCTTCGGCTTACTGTGACGCGAGCAAGCCCTCCTCCTCCGGAGCTTCCATTCGGTTAAACTTAGGGGCCGCTTGGAACCGCCCGTGCCCGGGGAAGGTGCTCCTCTTCGGCTTACTGTGACGCGAGCATGCCCTCCTCCTCCGGAGCTTCCATTCGGTTAAACTTAGGGGCCGCTTGGCACCGCCCGTGCCCGGGGAAGGTGCTCCTCTACGGCTTAACTGCCACGCACGCCGGCCGGAGCTCTGGTACGGTCCGAACCGCGCGAAACGTCGCCACCGATCGTGTCCGGGAGAACGTGCTCTTCTTCGTCCACTCTCCTCTTCGCCCACGCTCTTCTTCGGCGCACGCCGGCCGTCTAACCGCTCCAGCGCCCCGTCGTGCCGCTCGGCGAAACTACAATGCCCCCGAATATTTTTTAGACCCGCGAAGCACTGAACCCGCGAAAGGTGAACCGCGAAGTAGCGAGGGTTCACTGTATGTATAAGACCAAGACCTACAAAAAAGTCTCTTGGAGCAATGAGCTAGGTTTTACAGGAAGTCGGCCATTTTGAATTTACTTAAAAGGGGGCGGGTCACCACAATGGACTTTGTGTAGAAATTATTATTGGGGCCCGAGCAGCGACCGCGGCGAGGTCCCTATTGTTTTTGTAGAAATTATTATTAGGGCCTGAGCAGCGACCGCTACGAGGTCCCCATTGTTTTTGTGGAAATTATTATTATTTTTATTATTATTATTATTAGGGCCCGAGCAGTGACCGCTGCGAGGTCCCTATTGTTTTTCTAGAAATTGTTATTAGGGCCCGAGCTGCGACGGCTGCGAGGTCCCTATTGTTTTTGTAGAAAATATTATTACTTTTATTATTATTAATATTATTATTATTATTATTAGGGCCTGAGCAGCGACCGCTGCAAAGTCCCTATTGTTTTTGTAGAAATTATTATTATTATTATTTTTCCGATTGTTCGATCGCATTTTTGACCCCCGAAACATGCACAAAAACTCACCAAACTTGGCAGTCTCATCGGGCATGGCGAAAAATTTGATATTTTAACGTCTAATATGAACAGGAAGTGAGTTATGAATTTTTGAAAGTCCGACTTTTGCCCTTTTTTGCATGTTTACAGGGGTCATTCTTTTGCACCCTGATCCTAAAGGCTTCATCTGATTGCCTTAAAATTCTGTCTGTAGCATCTGAAGACCTGGGACAAACACTGGGGCTAAAATTTTTTGTTTCCAAAATACTATATGACGGGGGCGGGGCTTCAAAGTTTTCACTTAAGATTTCCTTCGCCGCAATGGACAAAATGCTTAATAACTCTCCTGCACATGCTGCTAAAAATCCAAAACTTCACATGTACATAAAAAGTCTGTACCTGAAGACATCTATATGTTTATATTCAGTTATACACCTTGCGCCAATCAATATCATTTTTTACATTTTGACGTACTGCACGGTGCCCTTTTAACGAATCTGATTGAAAATTGGCTAGAAAAGACTCAAGACATTGATCTTACTCTATCCCTATTTTTGTGACTTTCCTTCGAAGGGCGTGGCTATTACGGTGCCGCAGAGTCTGATTATTCTCTGTGGCAACAAAAGTTCCTGCAAAATGATTCAGATGATCCATCTTCTCGAAATTTTTCACATTTGAGGATATTCAGGCCCTGAAGACGGCTGCCAACTTATTTTTGATCGCAGTGGTAGCGCCACCAACTGGTTAAAACAAATACAAATTATTTTCGTTGATGTTTTTCTCCGGGCAGGTGAACAAAATCTACCTTATATTTGCTCGGATGAGTGTTTAGGCCTTGAGCATGTCACAATACGAAAGTCTTTCGCCTTCTTCAGAGTGTCACATGATGCTGTCTTGTGACCCGTCTTTATCAGCTGATGTTCCATGAGGGCGTGACTTACCTGTCACAAGAATGAAGGCAAGTCACGCCCCCCGCTGTCCGTTCACTCCGCCAAGATGCTGGTCCAGGTGGTAGAGAGGATGAAGGCTCCCTTGTCTCTGTTCATGGTTTTTATGCCTCGCTTGCAGATCTCAATGGCCTCTCTGATCCAGCGCTGTTGTTTGTTCTCTTCTGTGCGGATGACCCTGCCCTTCTCCCGGTCCATGATGTGGTTTTCCCTTTTGCAGTGGTCAGTGATTGCTGATTTGTAATGTTCATGTTGTGCTTGTTCTTTTACTGCTCTGATTTTTTTCATTTTTTTGACAGGTAAGTCACACCCTCATGGAACATCAGCTCAAGACACCATAATGCGACACTCTGAAGAAGGCGAAAGACTCGCCGAAACATGTCAGGTAAAAAATTAACCTAAAACATAATTGTCTGCTTTTAATGAATCAGTCAAATATCAATAATAAGAAGACAAAATGAACCTAATACAAATAAATGAATGCTTAATAACTCCCCTGCAGATGCTCCTAAAAATCCAAACCTTCACCTGTAAATAAAACGTCCCGACCTGAAGACATCGTAATGTTATTATTTTGTTATACACACAGTGCCGCCAAGTGGAATCAAAAATTTGTTTTTATTTTAATTTTCACGTACTGCACGGTGCCCTTTTGACGAATCCGACTGAAAATTAGTCAGAAAAGATTCAAGACAATGATCTTACTCTCTGCCGAATTTTGTGACGTTTTGGCAAAAGGCGTGGCTATGAAGGTGCTGAAAAGTCCGATTGTACTCTGTGGCAACAAAAGCTCCGGCAACATGACTCAGATGATCCTATCTTCTCGAAGTTGTACACATTTGAGGATACTTCAGCCCTGAAGACAGCTTCCGACTTATTTTACATCGTAGTAGTAGCGCCACCAACTGGTAAAAGCTAATACAAGTTATTTTCTTGGATGTTTTTCTCCGTGCAACTCAACAAGGTCGCCCTCATATATGCTCGGATGACTGTTTCGGCCATGAGGATGTCACAATACGAAATTCGTCCTTTTTCGTGAAAAGTTGTGGGAGTGGCATTGCACTGTTCGGCAATAAAACAAAGCTGATTATGAGGTTCTAAATATGAACGACAACTCGTAAAACTTTACACACACATCAGGCCGAGCAAATTTATCAATATTTTATACGTTAGTTGTGCAGCTTTTTTGAAATGGCTCGCCATGGCCCTCGAGAAATGTTAAAAAAAGCAGCTCTGGTTGAGTGTTTCACCTCGCTTTTTGTAAATTTTATGGAGTACAGTGAACCCTCGGTTATCGCGGTTAATGGGGACCGAGACCACCCGCGAAAACTGAAAATCCGCGAAGTAGCGGCGCACCTTCAAAAATGCTTAAAAAAAATATACAATATATATAATAAATATATATATATATATATATATATATATATATATATATATATATATATATATATATATATATATATATATACGGGGAGAGAGAGAGTGAAATTCATGTTATAACAAAAAAACCAAATTATTATTAAAACGTATTATTTTTTTATTCCCCAGCCATTCTTTTAGTATTTATTTAATTACTCCGACTTTTACCTGCTGGTACGCCGTCCGGTTTGCCCTGTGAAATGAAAGGTGGCATTCTTTATTTATTTATTCATTTATTCATTCATAACTGACAGCCTCGCGCTCCGCTCGTGCCCGGGTAGAAGAGGTGCTCCAATTTGGCTTAACTGTGACACACGCCCGCCCTCCTCCCCCGGAGCTTCCATTCGGTTAAACTTAGGGGCCGCTTGGCACCGCCCGTGCCCGGGGAAGGTGCTCCTCTTCGGCTTACTGTGACGCGAGCATGCCCTCCTCCTCCGGAGCTTCCATTCGGTTAAACTTAGGGGCCGCTTGGAACCGCCCGTGCCCGGGGAAGGTGCTCCTCTACGGCTTAACTGCCACGCACGCCGGCCGGAGCTCTGGTACGGTCCGAACCGCGCGAAACGTCGCCACCGATCGTGTCCGGGGGAACGTGCTCTTCTTCGTCCACTCTCCTCTTCGCCCACGCTCTTCTTCGGCGCACGCCGGCCGTCTAACCGCTCCAGCGCCCCGTCGTGCCGCTCGGCGAAACTACAATGCCCCCGAATATTTTTTAGACCCGCGAAGCACTGAACCCGCGAAAGGTGAACCGCGAAGTAGCGAGGGTTCACTGTATGTATAAGACCAAGACCTACAAAAAAGTCTCTTGGAGCAATGAGCTAGGTTTTACAGGAAGTCGGCCATTTTGAATTTACTTAAAAGGGGGCGGGTCACCACAATGGACTTTGTGTAGAAATTATTATTGGGGCCCGAGCCGCGACCGCGGCGAGGTCCCTATTGTTTTTGTAGAAATTATTATTATTATTATTTTTCCGATTGTTCGATCGCATTTTTGACCCCTGAAACATGCACAAAAACTCACCAAACTTGGCAGTCTCATCGGGCATGGCGAAAAATTTGATATTTTAACGTCTAATATGAACAGGAAGTGAGTTATGAATTTTTGAAAGTCCGACTTTTGCCCTTTTTTGCATGTTTACAGGGGTCATTCTTTTGCACCCTGATCCTAAAGGCTTCATCTGATTGCCTTAAAATTCTGTCTGTAGCATCTGAAGACCTGGGACAAACACTGGGGCTAAAATTTTTTGTTTCCGAAATACTATATGACGGGGGCGGGGCTTCAAAGTTTTCACTTAAGATTTCCTTCGCCGCAATGGACAAAATGCTTAATAACTCTCCTGCACATGCTGCTAAAAATCCAAAACTTCACATGTACATAAAGAGTCTGTACCTGAAGACATCTATATGTTTATATTCAGTTATACACCTTGCGCCAATCAATATCATTTTTTACATTTTGACGTACTGCATGGTGCCCTTTTAACGAATCCGATTGAAAATTGGCTAGAAAAGACTCAAGACATTGATCTTACTCTATCCCTATTTTTATGACTTTCCTTCAAAGGGCGTGGCTATTACGGTGCCGCAGAGTCTGATTATTCTCCGTGGCAACAAAAGTTCCTGCAAAATGATTCAGATGATCCATCTTCTGGAAATCTTTCACATTTGAGGATATTCAGGCCCTGAAGACGGCTGCCAACTTATTTTTGATCGCAGTGGTAGCGCCACCAACTGGTTAAAACAAATACAAATTATTTTCGTTGATGTTTTTCTCCGGGCAGGTGAACAAAATCTACCTTATATTTGCTCGGATGAGTGTTTAGGCCTTGAGCATGTCACAATACAAAAGTCTTTCGCCTTCTTCAGAGTGTCACATGATGCTGTCTTGTGACCCGTCTTTATCAGCTGATGTTCCATGAGGGCGTGACTTACCTGTCACAAGAATGAAGGCAAGTCACGCCCCCCGCTGTCCGTTCACTCCGCCAAGATGCTGGTCCAGGTGGTAGAGAGGATGAAGGCTCCCTTGTCTCTGTTCATGGTTTTTATGCCTCGCTTGCAGATCTCAATGGCCTCTCTGATCCAGCGCTGTTGTTTGTTCTCTTCTGTGCGGATGACCCTGCCCTTCTCCCGGTCCATGATGTGGTTTTCCCTTTTGCAGTGGTCAGTGATTGCTGATTTGTAATGTTCATGTTGTGTTTGTTCTTTTACTGCTCTGATTTTTTCATTTTTTTGACAGGTAAGTCACACCCTCATGGAACATCAGCTGATAAAGACGGGTCTCAAGACACCATCATGCGACACTCTGAAGAAGGCGAAAGACTCGCCGAAACATGTCAGGTAAAAAATTAACCTAAAACATAATTGTCTGCTTTTAATGAATCAGTCAAATATCAATAATAAGAAGACAAAATGAACCTAATACAAATAAATGAATGCTTAATAACTCCCCTGCACATGCTCCTAAAAATCCAAACCTTCACCTGTAAATAAAACGTCCCGACCTGAAGACATCTTAATGTTATTATTTTGTTATACACACAGTGCCGCCAAGTGGAATCAAAAATTTTTTTTAATTTTAATTTTCACGTACTGCACGGTGCCCTTTTGACGAATCCGACTGAAAATTAGTCAGAAAAGACTCAAGACAATGATCTTACTCTCTGCCGAATTTTGTGACGTTTTTGCAAAAGGCGTGGCTATTAAGGTGCTGAAAAGTCCGATTGTACTCTGTGGCAACAAAAGCTCCGGCAACATGACTCAGATGATCCTATCTTCTCGAAGTTGTACACATTTGAGGATACTTCAGCCCTGAAGACATCTACCAACTTATTTTACATCGTAGTAGTAGCGCCACCAACTGGTAAAAGCTAATACAAGTTATTTTCTTGGATGTTTTTCTCCGTGCAACTCAACAAGGTCGCCCTCATATATGCTCGGATGACTGTTTCGGCCATGAGGATGTCACAATACGAAATTAGTCCTTTTTCGTGAAAAGTTGTGGGAGTGGCATTGCACTGTTCGGCAATAAAACAACGCTGATTATGAGGTTCTAAATATGAACGACAACTCGTGAAACTTTACACACACATGAGGCCGAGCAAATTTATCAATATTTTATACGTTAGTTGTGCAGCTTTTTTGAAATGGCTCGCCATGGCCCTCGAGAAATGTTAAAAAAAAGCAGCTCTGGTTGAGTGTTTCACCTCGCTTTTTGTAAATTTTATGGAGTACAGTGAACCCTCGGTTATCGCGGTTAATGGGGACCGAGACCACCCGCGAAAACTGAAAATCCGCGAAGTAGCGGCGCACCTTCAAAAATGCTTAAAAAAAATATACAATATATATAATAAATATGTAAATATATATATATATATATATATATATATAAAAAAAAATATATATATATATATATATATATATATATATATATGTATATACGGGGAGAGAGAGAGTGAAATTCATGTTATAACAAAAAAACCAAATTATTATTAAAACGTATTATTTTTTTATTCCCCAGCCATTCTTTTTGTATTTATTTAATTACTCCGACTTTTACCTGCTGGTACGCCGTCCGGTGTGCCCTGTGAAATGAAAGGTGGCATTCTTTATTTATTTATTCATTTATTCATTCATAACTGACAGCCTCGCGCTCCGCTCGTGCCCGGGCAGAAGAGGTGCTCCAATTTGGCTTAACTGTGACACACGCCCGTCCTCCTCCCCCGGAGCTTCCATTCGGTTAAACTTAGGGGCCGCTTGGCACCGCCCGTGCCCGGGGAAGGTGCTCCTCTTCGGCTTACTGTGACGCGAGCATGCCCTCCTCCTCCGGAGCTTCCATTCGGTTAAACTTAGGGGCCGCTTGGAACCGCCCGTGCCCGGGGAAGGTGCTCCTCTTCGGCTTACTGTGACGCGAGCATGCCCTCCTCCTCCGGAGCTTCCATTCGGTTAAACTTAGGGGCCGCTTGGCACCGCCCGTGCCCGGGGATGGTGCTCCTCTACGGCTTAACTGCCACGCACGCTGGCCGGAGCTCTGGTACGGTCCGAACCGCGCGAAACGTCGCCACCGATCGTGTCCGGGGGAACGTGCTCTTCTTCGTCCACTCTCCTCTTCGCCCACGCTCTTCTTCGGCGCACGCCGGCCGTCTAACCGCTCCAGCGCCCCGTCGTGCCGCTCGGCGAAACTACAATGCCCCCGAATATTTTTTAGACCCGCGAAGCACTGAACCCGCGAAAGGTGAACCGCGAAGTAGCGAGGGTTCACTGTATGTATAAGACCAAGACCTACAAAAAAGTCTCTTGGAGCAATGAGCTAGGTTTTACAGGAAGTCGGCCATTTTGAATTTACTTAAAAGGGGGCGGGTGACCACAATGGACTTTGTGTAGAAATTATTATTGGGGCCCGAGCAGCGACCGCGGCGAGGTCCCTATTGTTTTTGTAGAAGATATTATTACTTTTATTATTATTATTATTATTATTATTAGGGCCTGAGCAGCGACCGCTGCGAAGTCCCTATTGTTTTTGAAGAAATTATTATTATTATTATTTTTCCGATTGTTCGATCGCATTTTTGACCCCCGAAACATGCACAAAAACTCACCAAACTTGGCAGTCTCATCGGGCATGGCAAAAAATTTGATATTTTAACGTCTAATATGAACAGGAAGTGAGTTATGAATTTTTGAAAGTCCGACTTTTGCCCTTTTTTGCATGTTTACAGGGGTCATTCTTTTGCACCCTGATCCTAAAGGCTTCATCTGATTGCCTTAAAATTCTGTCTGTAGCATCTGAAGACCTGGCACAAACACTGGGGCTAAAATTTTTTGTTTCCAAAATACTATATGACGGGGGCGGGGCATCAAAGTTTTCACTTAAGATTTCCTTCGCCGCAATGGACAAAATGCTTAATAACTCTCCTGCACATGCTGCTAAAAATCCAAAACTTCACATGTACATAAAGAGTCTGTACCTGAAGACATCTATATGTTTATATTCAGTTATACACCTTGCGCCAATCAATATCATTTTTTACATTTTGACGTACTGCACGGTGCCCTTTTAACGAATCTGATTGAAAATTGGCTAGAAAAGACTCAAGACATTGATCTTACTCTATCCCTATTTTTGTGACTTTCCTTCGAAGGGCGTGGCTATTACGGTGCCGCAGAGTCTGATTATTCTCCGTGGCAACAAAAGTTCCTGCAAAATGATTCAGATGATCCATCTTCTCGAAATTTTTCACATTTGAGGATATTCAGGCCCTGAAGACGGCTGCCAACTTATTTTTGATCGCAGTGGTAGCGCCACCAACTGGTTAAAACAAATACAAATTATTTTCGTTGATTTTTTTCTCCGGGCAGGTTAACAAAATCTACCTTACATTTGCTCGGATGAGTGTTTAGGCCTTGAGGATGTCACAATACGAAAGTCTTTCGCCTTCTTCAGAGTGTCACATGATGGTGTCTTGTGGCCCGTCTTTATCAACTGATGTTCCACGAGGGCGTGACTTACCTGTCACAAGAATGAAGGCAAGTCACGCCCCCCGCTGTCCGTTCACTCCGCCAAAATGCTGCTCCAGGTGGTAGAGAGGATGAAGGCTCCCTTGTCTCTGTTCATGGTTTTTATGCCTCGCTTGCAGATCTCAATGGCCTCTCTGATCCAGCGCTGTTGTTTGTTCTCTTCGGTGCGGATGACCCTGCCCTTCTCCCGGTCCATGATGTGGTTTTCCCTTTTGCAGTGGTCAGTGATTGCTGATTTGTAATGTTCATGTTGTGCTTGTTCTTTGACTGCTCTGATTTTTCATTTTTTTGACAGGTAAGTCACACCCTCATGGAACATCAGCTGATAAAGACGGGTCTCAAGACACCATCATGCGACACTCTGAAGAAGGCGAAAGACTCGCCGAAACATGTCAGGTAAAAAATTAACCTAAAACATAATTGTCTGCTTTTAATGAATCAGTCAAATATCAATAATAAGAAGACAAAATGAACCTAATACAAATAAATGAATGCTTAATAACTCCCCTGCACATGCTCCTAAAAATCCAAACCTTCACCTGTAAATAAAACGTCCCGACCTGAAGACATCTTAATGTTATTATTTTGTTATACACACAGTGCCGCCAAGTGGAATCAAAAATTTGTTTTTATTTTAATTTTCACGTACTGCACGGTGCCCTTTTGACGAATCCGACTGAAAATTAGTCAGAAAA